>NC_135871.1:1020543-1278043 GCF_031162955.1 Sander vitreus | reverse complement strand
CACAGTCATGACACATGAACCCTAACCATAACTTGTCATGACAAAAAACGAATGCCATTTACTAAAAGAAGCGTTATGTCATAAACGTTTATGACTTGTTTATAATGTTTGACACGTTCATGACAGTGTCATGTCACTCTTATGTAGATACCTTCAAGTAACCAACTATTGTCTTTATTTTAAGCATAATGCCGTTCTGTTGTCTTTTTTATTATTTTTCATTCTCTCTTGTTTGTTTTGGTGGCTTGAAAAAAAAACACACCACGGGAGCGGGATGGGACAGGCGTCATTGTTCTGCGATTGGGACGGGACAGGAGTTTCTTGTGAGAGTGGGATGGGGACAGGAGTGCAAATCCACTCCCATCTCACTGTCTACTTCTCACCTGTGTTCAGTGTTGTCCTTTGTGTGTGAAGTGGAATCAGTTCAGTAAGAGAAAGAGAGAAACCTGTGGATGGGGGAATGGATGGATGCAGGGAGGAACTTACCTGGGGGGCACAGGCAGCTGTGGGGAGCCTCCCTCGCCTCTCGGGTCTTCGGTAGTCGCGCTGCAAGCTTCTGCACGAGAGAGAACAGAAGAAAAATGTTAGCGCTCACTAGGCCTGAAACAATTATTACATAACTATAACTTTCAACATAATACGCAGTAAGAGAGAGTCAGAAAGTGTTATGTGGGGGGGGGGCATTAAGTCAGACTCAGTGGTGAGTGAAACCGAAGCAGAGGGACAGACACAGAGCTGTAGCTGAGACAAAGTAGAACACTTTTTAACTCATTACCTTTATCGGTTATCAGAGAAATAAAACGCTGACATAGATTTTTTTTGTGAACTAGTTTTTTGTTGTTGTAACAAACAAGTTGTTATAACTTTTAAAATAACGACGGCCATAATTTGAATCTCCCTCAAATAAAAATGATGTAAACCCTGATCCTGTTAAAAGCACCACTTCTGTCAATGTGTTAACTGACACGCAGCATGTAACAATCTAACGTCTAATGTATCAACAATCCACACAACTAACTTTATGCACTCATAACCAAATGTGTGAGGCATGCGTGCGTTCATTTGGACTAAAAAAGGTGGTGGTGATCTTAGTTAGCAATTTGACAACACTGTAGTCTCCAAAGTATGTGTGAAGTATGTGAACCTCATAATTAAATACAAAATCAGGAGAAAACTGCAAAAAGGTCCTCTTTTTGAAAGAAATAACATTCCACTAGGCTGGCTATGGGCCTGATATAATATATGGTCTATTGGTAAAGTAGCATTGATCACTTTGAGGAGGGGGGGTACATTTGTCCCCACCGGTGGTAAAAATAATTCAGCAGAGGCAGGAATATGTAGACCACAAAGGGGGAAATCCTACACATCCCCCACACAACAATACCTTTACATTACAATTCCATTCCTATGTTTCGGTCTATTCCTTTCTGTATTGGTCAAGTATTGATTTCTTTAATCTATTTTTGAACTGAATGATATTGTGGCTCTATTTGATGTCATTGTTCAGTCCATTCCATAAGGTCGCCCCACAAA
The DNA here is from genome assembly GCF_031162955.1 of Sander vitreus. Taxonomy (NCBI): domain Eukaryota; kingdom Metazoa; phylum Chordata; class Actinopteri; order Perciformes; family Percidae; genus Sander; species Sander vitreus. The sequence goes on along the minus strand of NC_135871.1, from coordinate 1,276,510 downwards.
CGCTTTTAACAGCAGTTCGCACAAGAGCTTGTTTGAACATACGTTGTCATCTTAGATGATATCCCCCGTCTCTTTCATTAAACATTGCACGTATGTTACATGGTCAATTATTGTCTTTAACTTTAAACATAAATGCAATCTTTCTGCACATATCCAAGTGTGACAGTTGACCTCATTAGATAAACAAAAGCCTGCATGGGATTTGACCCTGAACAGAATAGAAAACCATCTGAGGACATTCTCTGCGGCATAGCAGTCAGTCCCAGTGCTGGTGGTTACTAGCCGGGGAATGCCAGCGGGGGCTGTTTAGAGGCCTGCAACAGGTGCTGAAGGGATGCTAGGAAGGCGCTGTCATTCGGAGCACGGCTGCAGTATTCTGGGTACAGCCTCATTTACCCATCATCCGGTTTGTGGGAGGACGGTGTGGTGGCGGCGCCTGCTGCCACACAGCTGATTTTAAAGGACAGTTTACACCCAAATCAAAAATACTTATTTTTACTCTTATCTATAGTGCTATTATCAGTCTAGATTGTTTTGGTGTGTGTTGCCCAGTGTTGGAGATATCTGCCGGAGAGATGTCGGCTTTTCTCTCTAACATAATGGAACTAGATGACACTCTGCTTACTGTCGGATTTCTTTGTTGCTCAAAGCGTCCAAAAAAAACCATTTTAAAAACTCAACAGCCTTTTGTCTTTCCAGAAATCGCCAATCTTTACGAAATGATTTAGTACCAGTACAGCTTGGCAAAGAGAGATAAGTGAGGAGTCACAGAGAAATTGACAATAACATTAATTTTTACATGTTTCATCATTCAGAACATTTATCTGCGTCTGTATTTCCAGATTGTAGTGTGGATCATTGATTGATTTAACCTGATTCTCATGTATCACTGCTTGACAGATCATGTATGCTCCATTCAACTGACATGGTTTTAAAGCTATTGTTATCCCAGTTTTGCTCTCCAAACATGTCATAACATTCCCATATTTAGATCAGGGAAAGGGCCACGGCTCGAACCAGGGATCATTATGGGGAAATGTTTTAGTGTATATTGACGTCTGAACACGTCTCTAGCCTGCCGTTAGAGAGTGGGCCAAACATGAAGTCTCTGAGGCATTCTTGTTGTTACATTACAAGAGAAATTCAAACCCTGCTTACTTTTAAACCTCTTGAAACCTGGCAAATTACTGCATAAAGCGGGTGTGATCGCGATTGTTTCGTAAAGTTATCAAAATTGTTGGATGGCGCCTGAACCCAATTTCGCAGGGGAGTTTCAGATGCTATGTCCAATAAGCATTTAGTTTGAAGCATATTGATGCCTTAATAAGCATACCAGCTGAAGAGAAACCAAATGTAGATAAAACATCTTAAAATAAATGTACATGTATGTCCTACAGGCCTTCTGTGAGTATTTCATTCCATAAGTATGGCGTTAGCTATGAAACACACTCTTAAAAATCTACGGATGCCTCAAAATAGCCAAGGATTCCAAAGTTAAGTGCTCTCGTCATTCAAAAGTCCCATGCGGAATCAATTGTAGGACTGCACTCTCGGGTACACATTTCCCTTAACCCCACTTTATATTATTCACGAATACTTCCAGGAATTCATTTGGTTGATACTGGCAGAGCCCACTCACAACTGGAGAAGTCTTTAGTAAGACTAATGCAGAGAGGCGTGCAGCCAGAGCTCTCTATGGCCCAACCTGAAGCAACAGAACTGAAAGACACACTCTACGCACTAGATCATGGAGATAAAGCAGAGTGTGGACAGCTGTAGCAGTCAGATCTAACAAAAAGAGCTGCACCTAAACCATATCAACGCTCACAGCAGAGGCATGGGATGACCATACTTCACTTTTACATTCTCCTACAGTCTAATGACTGTGCTACCTAAATCAGAGATCTTTAACAGGGGGTCCAGGACCCTTATGGGGTCCTTAGAGTTACCCCAGGGGGGCCACCAAGTTATTGTTTAATCATTTTTAATTTTACCCTCCAAAAGTTAAAATTTGTCTGAAAATATACATAAACATGACTCCAACACATTATTAGCAAAGATAAATCGGCCTATTTGTGATTTGTTTATTTATTTATTATAAATAACATTGATGACATGCTTATTGGCCTTGTAGGTAAAGTGGCCACTAGCCATCCACAGATACAGTTAAGCTGTCCTACATGTATGTTTAACATTAAAACATGATGTATAAATATATGAATATGTCAATAATGATTGTAATACCTTAGTATTGTATGCACCATAAAAATGTATGTATAAAAGCTTTAGGCCACCCTACAGTTATTGTATGAGATTCAGTTATATATTACACTGGGCCTACAATAAGTAGTAGGGGGTCCCTGCCCCCTCAGCTAAGGGGTAAGGGGTACATGTAAATGTAAAAGTTAGCTAATCCAGACCTTTCAGCACAAAAAACCTAATGGATTGATTGATTCTCATGGTCCACTGTGCTTTAAGTTGTGTTTTCCTTGTCTCCCGTTTTCTGTGTTATTTCCACTACTGACTCCTGCTTTATTTTAGTTGCTACTGTGGGATTTGACTGCAGCTGATTTATCAGGTACACTATTAGCACATGGGTATCATCAATCACGCAGTCATATAGCATTTAATACTGTATCACGAAATGTCTCACTTTCCTTCTGGACAGCGATGTGACTTTTTCATTTAGAAAACCCTTAAATTTGCTCGCTTTATGCCTTTGCAATATCTACAACTGTCAGCAGGCCTGTTTAGTCTCAAACTCCACTGTAATGTATCATTCAGGTAGGCGAAGAAGTGACTCAGTGTGTGTGTGTGTGTGTGTGTGTGTGTGTGTGTGTGTGTGTGTGTGTGTGTGTGTGTGTGTGCAGCCATCACTAACTGTGCTCTGACGAAGTGCAGAGGTGGCTCGGCCACTTCTACTTGAGTGTGCTGTTTGCATTAGTCTGTCCGATTAGCACATGGTTAATTTATACACACACACACACACACACACACACACACACACACACATACACACACATCGTAGAGGATGCAGACATGTATTTATTTGTGTTTGTGTTGTGTGAATGCGTAGACCTGGTGCTTTGGGTGACAACTCTGTGGGGAGCAGAGTGAGGAAACCAGGGCAGGGGGAGACTATATTTTTTACGTTTCTACACCTCACAACATGGCCTCCAGCTCCCATCATGCCTCTGCATTTACTATGTGCACCAGGCATCTACCAGGTCTGCAGAGAGTCTTTTGTGGTTCATTGTAAATGTTAAAGGGGCCAAGTTTGGGGCGAGATAACGACGGAGGGAGGGGGAGGTGGGGGCTGTTTTCAGGGGTGTTGTGAAGGTTATGGCAGTTGTTTTGGGGGAGGTACAATTCAATTCCAGGACCTCCCAGAGCTTATTCTTAACTTGGACACCTGTTGAGAATTTGCAGTTACGAGGGGCCGTAAACCTTTATACATGCTATTTCTTTTTTTTTTCTTCAATCTGCACAAAAACAGTAATGTGAAAAACAACAAGGGGACATTTTTTTTTTCGATGGACAACGATTCGTCCATCTGGCAACCCTTCTGTGTAGTGTCTCCCGCTATAGGCTGCCAGACAGGTGTCATGTCATGGTTATGACGGTGTTATGTCAGTCTTATGCACACCCCTTCAAATAAAGTGTTACCAGAGGCTCAATTATTTCCAACGACAGCTGCTCACTGTAGTTTATAACTAATGTTACCTAAACATGACAAATAGTGGGGACTATTTTCAGCGGCGGATTAATCTACATTGGTTTTGGTGACGAAGGAACATGTCACCCAGAGCAACAGTGTGGGAATCATTGATGGGTTTTTAATAGTTGTTTTAAATTAGTTTATTATTTGTATCTGCACAGCCTCATACCCCGTGCACAATAACTGCCAACAAAATTGACTACAAACATTACTCAATCAGCTAATGGATTCTGCTGTGATCCAAATTTGACTGCAATAATAACAACAATAATAATAATAATATTAAGGAGCAACTCTGTGCAGCATGAACAGGGCACATTTTCCATAACAGAGGAAAGCGGTCACCACTGAAGGAGACAGGGAGGTGGATTATGGATAGTGTTAGGTGAAAGTACAACAGACATTTCTCCCTGTCTCTACAAAAGGACACATCTGTGCTGGTGTCCCATTAATAATGACTATGTTTACACGCAGAGCTAAACAGAGAGGCAAGCTGCATCGCCCCAGGCCCGTCTGGAGATGAAGACGGAGAGCTCCTCCTCACTGGGCCCCATGGAGGAGCTCCAGAGCCAGGCACTCACCCAGGACTGCATCCCCAGTAGGGCTGTGCAATTAATCACATTTTTTATCGTGATTACGATTTCGGCTCCTAACAATTACAAAAACAGAGTAATCGAGAAGCACGATTATTTTGCACATAACGTTTTGCAAGTAAACTCTTATTTTTGTCTTGTGTTCAGAATGACAAGCACAGTTTTGCCCCTCCCCTCCTGTTTGTGGTATCTGGTGCGCAAGCAGACAGAAAGAGAAGACAACTCCAACAACATTGTCTGCAACAGTCTTTTATTTTAGACCGACTTCATAGTGCAATTTATCCGTCAAGTTCGAAGAAGCACAAAAAATAACAGATGGCGATGCATACTTTTTTGAGAAAAACATGTGCCCCATAAGTTGAGAACAACGGCTTTAGAAAGTGAATGGTGAATACTTTGGACAAGCGATATACATTCACATCTCGCCACTATTTTACCAGCGCTGCTCTGCAATAAATGCAACATCTTTCCAAAAGTCAACAAGTAATCATCTTAAATAATCGTGACTTCAATATTGACCAAAAATGTTGTTATTATTATGTTTTCCATAATCGAGCAGCCCTAATCACCAGCACCTTTGAGTGGACATAACTGTGTCCTTTAGTACTTCAATTACTACAACTGTATTGCTTTTTAATGTTAAGTGCTGTATTCTCATTGATAGTTATTCAAAATATATCCAATCATCACACGTCATAGCTGTAATGGCCTTGGGCTGTGCATCACAAAAGTGTTTCGGAATAGTTCAGTGAGATGTGATGATTGATAATGGTTTCATGAATGTGTATTCAGAATGGAGCTGGAGACAGGAAATGGTTAGCTTAGCTTAGCATAAAGACTGGGAACAGGATTATAAATTCTTATTAAAATGATTGATATCATCTTCCAAACAAACAGTCTTTTTCGTGATATTTGCAATGAAAAAAAACAAATGGTGAGTGCAATACCTGCCGTCATTCACAACAGTATACCCCACACTGTTAGAAAAGTCCTTAGAAATACGGAATCATATTTTGTGTTAATATGAAGGAATATTCCGTAATGATTTTTCACAGGTGCTTTTTCCGTATTTTCATTTTTGGATTAAAGTCTGTTAAAGGTACAGAAGGTATCATAGGCGTAATTTACAGCAACCACCCCAATTATCAAAACTGGCCAGTGCACCCCCCCCCCCACCCCACCCCATATCTAATAATAGTTTACTTTACATAATTAGAGAATAACAATAAGACATTTGAACCATAAATTGATGCAGAAAAGCACAAATCGTTGCAGAAAATTCACCAGAATGCAGCAAATGAAGTGACTGATATGCTCAAAATTTCAATTTTGCTCAAAAGTGGAGATGTCAATGTTGAACCCAAACCCAAAAAGTGACGCCCTTGGAGGACATACTTTTTGGATTAACAGAAATGTCCGTAAACTTAACAGAAAAGATACTGGTAATTTTCTAAGACATTATCCGTTTTTCTACAGATTAATACCTTTCACTCAAACTGTAGAATATCTTATTTATTCATACTGTAGCACATGTTATTTAATATGTATTTAATCACTGCTTAAGCACTTCTGGTTAAACACTAACTGCATTTGTGCAATGACGATAAAGTTGAATCTAATCACATTTTTTTCTTACATCATATGCTCTTTCTTCTCCTGGAAAGTCTATTATACTGGCCCTAGTGAAAGGGGTCGGGGGGGGGGGGGGGGGGGGTGGGATAAAAGTTAAGCCTAAGCAAACGGAGGAAGGGAAAACAGGTCCCTGGCTGACTTCAATCACGCTGGAAGAGCTTGTTAGTGTAGCTGTGGAAGTGGTCAATGAAAGGGCAGCACAGAGGGCGACTTTAAAGCAACAGATGAGAAAGGCCAGGGAGAGCTGCTCACACGTTATCTCAGGGAAGATGCACACCTGATCTGTATAACACATGGACTACTTGCTGTTAATGCTCAAATTCAGGGACGTGCACAAATGTTGTTGAATTTGTCACTCTCTGACTAAACATACCACTTTTCTAATAACTTCCTAAAGTCTTTATAAATCCTGCCTGGGGGCGTTGTTAATGAGTATTAAAGCATCTATGCTTTATGGATCAGGTTAAAGCAGGCCCGTAGCCAGTCTAGAGGAAGTAAAGGGGGGGTTGTTTTCTCTAAAAGTAGTCTATATACACAACGTTCCACTTACGGAATTGCTCCGGTGTCGCCGGAAATTCCGCCTGATGTCCCTCTTTTATCAATCGTCACCTTCCTCTTTCTTTGTGTTGGCGTTTTAACCTCTGGTGGATTTGTGAGGACTATGGTTAACTGGTCCTCAGATCTCTGCAGGGTAAATCCAGACAGCTAGCTAGACTATCTGTCCAATCTGAGTTTTCTGTTGCACGACTAAAACTACTTCTGAACGTCCACATGTTCCACCAAAACAAGTTCCTTCCTGAGACTATTTAGCAGAGGCACCGTGGCTCCGTACGGCGCTTAGCACCACCCAAGACGATTGTGATTGGTTTAAAGAAATGTCAATAAACCAGAGCACGTTTTCTCCCATCCCAGAATGCTGTGTGAACTCGCCAGACCTTCCTTCGCAGCGCTGTGGAGGAAGGTCTGGCAATGCGAGACTACTCTAAAAGTGGACCTTTTTGCGGTTTTCCCCTCATTTTGTATTTAATTATGAGTTTCAAATATTTCATTTGGGGACTTATTTGCACTTATTTGTGCTGGATTAACGTGTCTGCTGGTATCTTAACTAGCACGCTTTGTGATGTACCAAAAAAATGTACTACAATGTTGTCAAATTGCTTACCAAGATCACCACCACCTTTTTTAGTCCAAAGGAACGCACGCATGCCTCAAACATTTGGTTATGAGTGCATAAAGTTGTGTGGATTGTTGATACATTAGACGTTAGATTGTTACATGCTGCGTGTCAGTTAACACATTGACAGAAGTGGTGCTTTTAACAGGATCAGGGTTTACATCATTTTTATTTGAGGGAGATTCTTGACCGTGGTTATTTTAAAAGACACTTTGTTACAACAACAAAAAACTAGTTCACAAAAAACGGACTTAAATTATGGACCTTTGCCATTGAGGGGGGGTCTTTTGAACCACCCGAATCCCCGACTCACCCGCCTAACTAAACTGTTATAGCGGACAAGTTATTTAACTACAAAAATCTTTTCAAAAATATCAGTCCAATGCAGTAATAGTTCATGTTCACGTTACTCACACAACCATAAAAACAACAAATACATGTCCTTAAAATTCTTATTCCATCAAGACTAAATCAAAGAGTAATGGACTTAGTGTACAGTTATCATCCTTGTTTCCTATGCTCTGCTCAACGTGACATCAACTACAGCTCCCATCTGATGGTTTTCCAGCATAGAGCCTACTACAACTGAATGAAATGGAACCCTTTTTTTAAACTAATATTTCCATTAATGTATCTATTAATAATGATATCAGGGTACCTGAAAGCTTGTTATAAGATTGTCCTACTGTATTTTAATGTATTATCTTCTTTGTCAGGGTAAAAACCAAAATGAAATTGACAAAACAGTTGAGAACTCCCTTTAAAACCCCAGAACCCTATTCATTCATTTCCCCCAAAATCAGACCCAAACCTACATTAAAGACCTGAAAGACTGAAAATATCATTAGATTGCACAAGAAACTATGTCAGAGCCCTAACATGAACCAAAGTCTGGATGTTGATAACACCACGCTTTGGGTAATTAATGGCTTAGACAAACCCATACATGCATCGCCTCTGTAAATGAAGGAGAAAATAGCCCTTAAAATGTATGGGACGTGTTAATTAGGGGCGTTTGTGAAGGTGTTTTCAAGCAAGCAGTTTTTATCTTTTCAAATAAATGGATCCCTGGGTAAGTGCTTGCTGTGTTTCAAGGGACAAAGTAAATATTAATTAAGGGGATTTTATTTTAAGGGGTTGTACCGAGTCCACTTGTGGAATGAGGCTACACTAAACAGTAACTTATAGTTCAATCATGACAAAGCCAAACTATTCTATAGGAACTATTTCTCTTTTAATGTACAAATCTGGTAAGTAGCCTAATATTTTAATAAAGTTTTCCCTCGCCACTGTTGCACCAAATGCTTGCTCTTGGGGTGGGGGGGGGTTGTTGGGTCTTTGTAAATAATATAGTGCGGTCTAGACCTACTCTGATCTGCAAAGTGTCCTGAGATAACTCTTGTTATGATTTGGCACTATGACTAAAATGTAGATGAATTGAATTAATATATCCCCCCTTCATAAGAAGTCATTTTGCTGCTTCTAAAACCTTTAGATTTGGAAGTGAAGCGCTCACCTCGTCCAGGATCTGGTCCAGCCGGCCCAGGATAACGGGCTCCACCTGCTCCAGAGACAACATCCACGCGCCCCGCTGCTGCTGCTCCAGACTTACTATCCGGCTCTGCAGTTCCGAGCTCCGCACGCAAACCACACTGCAAACTCCCATGCACAGAACAGACAGTGCGATGCAAATCGTTACTGCAGACATATCCCTCCAGTTCCTCCACAGCGGCTGCTTGGAAGCCGCTGTGTCACCCGGTTTACCAGCGACTCCCCACCTCTGATTCTCATCCATTTTAGACGCGTAACTCTGGTTTGTATCCACTCGGAAATCCCTATACGCATCAGGTGAAGAGCAGCAGAAGAGGGATCCTGACAACCTGGGAACCTGCAACGCTGGAGCTTGTGACAGGCTGTTGGGGGGGGGGGGGGGGGGAGAAGTTTAGCAGATGTCTATTTTCTTCTTGAAACTGTCTCTAAACTACAACTTTGTTGCACTCAGATGAGCAACTGCATCTCATTTAGAATGCGAGTCACTGTGTAGATTGTGAGCAGTCAGTCAGTGATGTTGCTGGTTCACAGGGACGGACTCTTATTCCTCTTGCGTTCCGCTCCGTCTGTCCCATTCGCTGCCTCTCCTCTGAGCGATCCCGCAGTGTGCCGCAGGGTCAGCCGTCAGTGCGCGTCTCTCTGAAACCCGAGTCAGCCACGCTCTCTCTCTCTCTCTCTCTCTCTCTCTCTCTCTCTCTCTCTCTCTCTCTCCTCTGCGCAGCTCTGGATGCCGCGGGCCCTTTGCTCGCAGTGTATGCCTATGCTCCTCCTCTGAGAGGATTTGGGGTTAAATGCCGGGGCGGGATCCGTGAGCTGTGTTGCTGCCCCCTTTGATCCGCGCACTTGGTGAAGGATATATTTAGGGTGCGCAAAGCGAGGACGCACAGTCCCACAGCCGGCATACTGAACGGCCTGCTGACATTAGTACTCAGCTCCGGACCAAAACAAACGCAGCGCTCTGCTTCCCTTGGTCCGGATCCGGCTCTGTTGGCATCAGGGTCGCTGGATCCTGTCGTGCAAGCTGAGCAAAATCAATAGAACAGAAACCTCAGTTTTCATATCCAGGGACGTAGCACAATATTCTGGGCCCTGTAGAAAGGCATTCTCTATGGGCCCCTCCCCACATCTAAAGCTGTTCATTCTGACATCTTTTTGGGCCCTCCTCATATGAAGGCCCTCCTAATTATCAGTGTAATTATCCCTGAAATTACAGATTTTAAAACTCTAAAAAGTAAAAGTATACAAAAAATCTACTCAATTACAGCAACGTGAGTAATTGCAATTCATTACTTTCCACCTCTGATAATAAGTAACCATTGTCCATCACTATTTCAAAAAAGAAGATTGAATTATGGCTTACAGTTAACTTAGAAGTGTAAGATATATATCTTCGCTATACAGTGCGTGTATTATTATTCTAATGTATTGTTTGTCTGCTTGACTTGCAGTGATTGCATTGATCAGTGGTGGAATGTAACTCCAGTACTGTACTTCAGTACCAAATGTTGAGGTACTTGTACTTTACTTGAGTCTTTTCTTTTCATGCCACTTTCTACTTCTACTCCGCTACATTTCAGATAGAAATATTGTACTTTTTACTCCACTACATTCATCTGTTACAGCTTTAGTTACTAGTTACTTTACACATTAAGATTCCTGCACACTAAACACATGTAGTTTATAAAATCTGATGTTTTATTCTAAAGTAAACTAGCCAACAATATAACGGCTACAAGTCCAGCTGAGATGATCAGACCATTAAACACACAACTGGTTGGAGAGTTCTTTACTTTTAGTACTTTAGCTACATTTTCCTGATGACACTTACAGACTTTTACTTAACATTTTCACTGCAGGACTTTTACTTGGAACAGAGTATTTTTACAGTGTGGTATTAGTACTTTTACTTAAAGGTGCTCTAAGTGATGTCAAGTGTTTTTTTAGGCTACAACAGTTTTTTGTCACATACAGCAAACATCTCCTCACTATCTGCTAGCTGCCTGTCCCCTGAACACACTGTAAAAAAACATCTCCTTAATATCTGCTAGCAGCCTGTCCTCTGAACACACTGTAAAAAACATCTCCTTACTATCTGCTAGCAGCCTGTCCTCTGAACACACTGTAAAAAAACATCTCCTTACTATCTGCTAGCAGCCTGTCCTCTGAACACACTGTAAAAAACATCTCCTTACTATCTGCTAGCAGCCTGTCCCCTGAACACACTGTAAAAAAACATCTCCTCACTATCTGCTAGCTGCCTGTCCCCTGAACACACTGTAAAAAAACATCTCCTTACTATCTGCTAGCAGCCTATCCCCTGGACACACTGTAAAAAACATCTCCTTACTATCTGCTAGCAGCCTATCCCCTGAACACACTGTAAAAAACATCTCCTTACTATCTGCTAGCAGCCTGTCCTCTGAACACACTGTAAAAAACATCTCCTTACTATCTGCTAGCAGCCTGTCCTCTGAACACACTGTAAAAAACATCTCCTTACTATCTGTTAGCAGCCTGTCCCCTGAACACACTGTAAAAAACATCTCCTTACTATCTGCTAGCAGCCTGTCCCCTGAACACACTGTAAAAAAACACGGTCTCCGTAGACAGCTCAGGCTCCACAAACGGCAACAAAAACAAACTGCACCAACCTGCACCACCAAACATAACAGTGTTCCAGCGTTCCAGCCAATAACCAACAAGAAGGATTTGGGGGTGGGGGGTTGGGGGGGTTAGTGTGCGGATGCACAGAAGGGAGGGAGAGGGGACGAGATGAGGAGGAGGGAGGGGCGAGCTAGCCTCCGTTTTGTTTGAAAATACTTTGAACCATAGGCACCGATTTATGTTTTCCTCCGTGGGTGCTTACGGGCGCACGCCCTTTAAAAAACAATACTCAAAAATGTTTGCATTTCAGAACCTTAGGAAATGGACAGCGGCCGACACGAACACACATGCCTATTAACTCGATGACAAAGCCGTAAAGTAGGCTCTCTTTCACCTCAGGACAACGCCACTTCTCACAAATACAGAGAGGGTTGGAGATGAACACGTAACCACGATCACCTTCGTGGGAAATGAAGAATCAGTTCCACCTGTCTAGTAGCCTAGGCACACTATGACAGACGCTCCACTTGGCACCATATGCAATGTTTAATTTTAAATGAATGTAGCCTACTGGCAGTCTGGCACTGGGTGCTCGAGCTCCGGAGCACCCACGGTATTGGCGCCTATGCTTTGAACGTCAACAAGAATTGCCGTCACTCAATATCGCTTAGTAAAGGATCTGAATACTTCTTCCACCTCTGCTATTGATGAAGATATACTGTAGGTATATATACATGGCTGGTTATTAGGCAAACATGTTGTTGGGTCCAGTGATAGAAAGTACAATACATTTCAGAGCAAAATACTGTACTTTTTACTCCACGACATACTGTATATCTGATGGCTGTAGTTACTAGTTACTTTTTAGGAAAAGACTGACGCTTAAAGAGGCATTGGAGCAATTTAAAATTGTTGTTATCAAGTCTGAGAATGCTCTTCTTGTGGATTGTTTGAAAGGAGTGTGCAACAGCTTGACCAATGATCTTAGCGCAAACTTTGAGTTGATTATATCATTTAGTTTGAAGTTTAGCAGCTAGGCTGCTGAGCCAGGCTGTGCTGCAGTACAGTATGACACAACAAGCAAGAAAGAACTCAAATAATGAAACACAAAATCACAAACATGAGACAAAAGCCAGTGTAAACAGGCGAGTCTTCAGCTGCTTTTTAAAAGCGTCAACAGAAACACACAACGTATGACAATAGGAAGGGCGTTCCACTGTCGGAGCCGCCGCTTCAAAGGCACAATCACCTTTTGTTTTAATGGAGTCTCAATACAAGCAACGCCAAGCTGAGATAACCCTGATGACATCACTGTGACATCACCATGGGTTATTATACAACTGTCTTCACGCCAAAAAACAATACCTTTCATTTTATTAAGTCTTCTTTATTTCCTACTAGTACAAATGCAGTAGCCTACAGTACTTACTATTTGCCATGTTGTTTGTGTTGTTGGAGCAAGTCAAATCATCCACTTGGACCACCTTTTACTGATTTTCTAGCAGTTATATTTCAAATTCTGTCATTTTCATCTGCAACCTTAGTGGTCCATTTCTAGATCAGCTTTTTTAATCTTTTTCTCTAAGTACAGCTATTTCACAGGGAGCTATAGGAATACACAATTGCATAAAATGTCACAGTCATGGACCAATGCTGAAAATCTTACAAGAGCCAAATTGGGCTGTGTAAATGGAAAACAAACAGAAAGGAGTGCACAAGCCACAAAGTACTGTTCCAGCCAATCGGCAACATGCAGCATCGGTTGATGTTTTTTGGGGGGGGGGCAGCATGTTAATGTGTCAGCCAGCCAGTAGATATCTGTTCGTGATTCTGGGGAGTAGGGCTGAAGTATGGAATTCCGTTTTATTCAATATTAAATAAATAAATAAATACACAAATAAATACATAAATTCATGAATAAATATGCCTTTGAAATACATCCTGAAATAAACGAATGAGGCAATAAATATATAAATATATAAATAAATGTAAATATGAGTCAATTAGTTAAATAAATAAAAAAATAGATTTTACTTTTACTTATTTCATGTACTTCAGTACTGTACTTCAGTCCAAATGTTGAGGTACTTGTACTTTACTTGAGTCTTTTCTTTTCATGCCACTTTCTACTTCTACTCCGCTACATTTCAGAGAGAAATATTGTACTTTTTACTCCACTACATTCATCTGTTACAGTTATAAAATCTGATGTTTGATTCTAAATGAAACTAGCCAACAATATAACAGACTACAAGTCCAGCTGTTAATAAATAAATATGCCTTTGAAATACATCCTGAAATAAATGAATGAGGCAATAAGTGCATAAGTATATAAATAAATGTAAATATTAATGAGTCAATTAGTTAAATAAATAATAACTATTTATTTCTAATCCTTATATGCAAATCCAGGGGCGTGGCTATCTCTCACATTTAAAATAGAGCCGTTTGGAAGGGCAGTTGTAGGCTAACGTAGTTGTAGCAGTGAAGGTACTGGTAGGCATAACATTACCGTTAAATGGTTCATTACAATATCTGAGAAAAGCATTTTAGACTTATTGAGAGCGGCTGCCAACCGCCTCGATGGGATGGAAACCACCACCACCTAGAGCTGCCCAGGTGGGAACCCCAAGCACAAGAACCCCTCCAAGGTAACGATGAGGTTAACGTAATCCATAGTCTGAGTTCCCGGGTAAAAGTAGCTAGGAAGCTGACTGCGTGCTAACACAATTACAAGTTAACGTTAGCCTAGCTAGTTTAATGTTCGACGATATTCAGTATAGATGACATTAAAGCTTTAGTGCGTAACTTTTTGATATAAATGAACGTTAAATGAGTATATGTATGTATGTATAAATGAGTTGCTACAAAGCTAATGAAGACTATCAGCGCCACAAAACTCTCTCTGGATTTCTCAGTGTGACTATGTTCAGAAGATTGTGGTGTCAGGAGACTTTCCCGCGCAGAAACTCAAGTGAAGATAATGAGCTCTTCTGAAGAGTCCATCATGTTTCCTCATGTGGGCGACAGAAACTATGCACTATAGCTTTAAGTCAAAATGTGGGTGTGGTTGACACAATTCAATCACAAATATATGTTAGAATAAGAGAATAGAAACACGTCCAAAACATCGTGGTATCATTAACCTAGCTACTTCAACTTCAACATACAGAACATTAACATGGCATTAGGAAACAAAAGTCCCCAGAAATAAATCAATGTGGATTTATGAAAATAAAAGTCTCTTGAAATAAATGAACGTGGAACTAAAAGTACCATGAAATAAGTAAAATGAATATATTTATTTAACTAATTGATTCATTTATATATTTATTTTTACATTTATTTATATATTTAGGTATGTATTGCCTCATTTATTTATTTCATGATGTATTTCAAAGGCATATTCATTCATTTATTATTAAATGAAACAGCATTCCATACTGAAAGGGGGGTGTATTTGTGTGGCAGCTGAGTTCAAATCTCAACAATCGCTCACCGCACCTTTAATGTGTAAAATCCATTGAGTGTCCCTTAAACATCTCGGACCTTTATTTGACCGAGATGGTTACTTAAGATCCTGTTCAGCTGTGTAACACAAAGCACACTGAAGACAGAGCATTTTTACAATTTGTAATGTTCATGATCTATTTATATTCACGATTTTTACACTTTAAACCTTGCTTAATATATGTCAGCCTAAAAGGGAGAGTGACCCTTGTTCCTGGAAATACAGATTTTTGCATTCTGGGAAAGAAAATAAAGGTGTCTGAGGTGAGTCCAGCTGGTTATTCTCTCGCTTTTCAAGTCCGTATTCCACTGTGTTTACTGGGTATTAGTTTTATGACCTGCTTATCTCCCCACACTGCACAAATACATATGATGTAATGTAGCCTTCATGCTGCCAACATAAACCTTTAATAAACCTCTCCCATCCACAGTGATGATGGTTCACATCAGTGTCTCTCTCATTCATACACTGTCATTATTATTATTATTATCATCATCATCAGGGAGAGCAGCACGTTTGTTTCCATGATCTCGCCAGCTGATATTACCAGCACTCTGATTCTGCAGGGTAAATCCAGACAGCTAGCTAGACTATCTGTCCAATCTGAGTTTTCTGTTGCACGACTAAAACTACTTTTGAACGTACACATGTTCCACCAAAACAAGTTCCTTCCTGAGACTATTTAGCAGAGGCACCGTGGCTCCGTCCGGTGCTTAGCACCACCCAAGATGATTGTGATTGGATTGCATCCCAGAATGCTGTGTGGACTAGCCAGACCTTCCTTTGCAGCGCTGTGGAGGAAGGTCTGGCAAAGCGAGACTTAAACAGACATGACTACTGTTAGCAATGTGGTGACGACGCGCACTGAGCTCAGGCTTATATACATGAGAGGTAGAGTACGCGCAGCGTGGCAAGGAGGCGTTTCATTGGTTCTTTGCAAGCGGACCGCGAGACAGTGATTGGTGGGCGGTTTTACAGGATTACAGCAGCTACAGATGACGAATCTTCTTCCCTCCTTTTTCAGAGCCCATAAGTTATTTATCATAGTCGGGCTGTAAAGACCAGTTCAAACAAATAAAATGGTGTATATTGAAAAAAGTTACCAACCCTGCATTTGAAGACTGACGGTTTTTGGTTCAGTCTCACCGCTCCAATTAAAATCATTCCGAGCTGACTTCAGATTAATAATAATGCTGCTTTTAATATAAGAGAATGTTTTACAAATTCCCCTAAGGTTTTTGTGTAGCTGACTGTGGCTGTGCTTAGACCAATAATACGTACTGAATCAACCAATGTGCAAGTGCACATTTCCAGTGGAATACTTTCTAGTCTATTACACTGACTACGTTTACATGCACATAATATTCAGTTTTTTGCCCTTATTCCGATAAAGACGATATTCTTCTAAGCTGTTTACATGGCTGATGAAAGTGAGTATTCCACTAATATTCCCGTTAAGTTTTCCAGTGGTGGAGGACTTGTTGGACCGTGTGAACACAGCGTCCCTCTTTCATTCCTTCAGCCAGCTTCTAGAAAAGGTCGGCGTAGCGATGTGTGCGCATATCCAAAAGACTGTTGATATCCAACTCTTTAATAATGTTTAAAAGTAGCTGTGTTTCTCCTTCTTATCGAGTCTGCAGCCTTGCAAACTGTTGGCTGGTTGGTTTGTGTACAGTAACCATAGCAACGCACAGAACTGACCATAAGCCGTAAACAGGCAAGAGGTCGTAAACTGCACTAAAAACCCTGATTGAGATGCATATTCCGAATGCGTTGTATACATGTCCAAAGAATGCCTCTAGAGAATATCCCATATGTCTTAATCAGAAAATGCTATATTCTGAAAAAGGCCTTATTTGGAATATCCAACCGGAATATGCTGTTTACATGACCTGTATCAAATTTGGAATATTGTCCTATTTGGAATAATAGTGGAATATTGATGTGCATGTAAACATACTCACTGAGCTATTTCTACCAGTTAATAAAGTTAAAGTGTGATGCCCCTGTGGGTGTCACTGTGAAGTGATTTTGCTGTTGACATTGTGGAGGTGTCTTCTTACCTGTGCCTCCTATTCAGGTCACTAATTAGAGCAACTAATCTCACCTGGGCCCGGTGTGCTGAGCTCATTGAAAGCCTCTGAACACCCACACAGGTGATTTCAGTTATTTTGCTGATTAGACCTCTTCTCAGGTTGAAGGTAGGCTGAAACTTTGATGGGAATTTAAATTATTAGGTCACAAATCTCTTTCACCAATAAGAATGACAAAGCTGTCATTTGTGCTGCCTTAACAGGTACAACAATGGTAACAGGAGGCTCAGGAAGATGTCAATCAGTCTAGAAACACCCATACGGTGCTTGGAAGAGGTCTAATCAGCCAGATCAACTTATAACACCTGTGTGGGAGTTCAGGGTCTTCAGGTCTCTCTCCACTCTCTGCTCTGGCTGTCTCCACAGGCACACCAAGGTTTGGTTTGGTTGTGTTGTCCTAGGTTTACCTTTTGCTAAGTTCACACTTTACAAGCCAACACACACTCACCTCTGTCAATCATGCACACCCTACACACAACTGACTCCATTGATTTCCACCTCCCATTCTGTACAAAGTTAATTTGGTCTAATTTATTCTAATTATTATTTAAACATTACCGCGGTGTTGTCTCTCTCTCTGTGATGTCCACCTGAGCCAGGTCATGACAGCGAGTTAAGGCTTTCATCATTCTGTAGCTTCCAAATGGTGTTCCTGATTCATTTAAATCCAAACATTCACATTTTGGTTGGAGAAAGTATGTTTTAGCCTCAAATGCTGTTTTCCCAAGCCCTTCTAAAACCATTTTTTCCACTTGACCTGTATGTTTCTGTATGACGACGTTTGTTTAGTACAACACAGTAAAGCAGAGATCTTCAACAAGGGGTCCGGGACCCCTAGTTTTTCAAAAAACTTGACACGTCTTAACATGAATTCCACATACTAGCAAATATAAATCCCCATTGATGATAGGTTTACTGGCCTATAATGTAGGTGTTTAACATTAAAACATGATTTATAATACCATGCCAACAATTGTAAGGCTATTTTTAAAGCTTAGTATTCTATGCAAAAAAAAGGTATGTTTAAAGGCTTTAGGCCACTCTATATGTAATTGTAGGCCCAGTTTTAATATGCAACTTAATTGTATACAATATATGTAGTAGGGGGTTCCTGCTCTGTCTCTCTTAAAGTTAAGGGGTACTTGGCTTAAGAAACGTTGAAGACCCCTGCTCTATGGACCAGTAATACGCCATTATCAAGAACAACTTTTGAGTTGCCAGGTTGTGAATATCCTTTTGACTAGTGTTTATCCTCCTACAGCATGACCAACAAGTCATCCAAATTCAACCCCAAAAGTGTGTATCCCACATAAGCTCCTTTGATCTGACGCCTCTAACGGCAGTTAGGCAGCAGTAGCAATGCCTTTCAAAACTGTTACAAATCAACAAAATGCTACATATCACAGAGAGTCAGCATCACATTGCTGAAGCAAAACAGAAGAGGTCACTGTTTCAGTGTGTCTATTGCTCTAGAGAATTTACAGCTCGATGATAGATTGAGCATGTGTTCATGCTCTGCAGGACCCTGCACATGTAACGGTTTGATGTGTGTCCATTGACCATTAAAAAGCTAAATTAAAATGTACAGCCTTTCTGTTTTTATGTGGTGGCTTCCTCAAGACACCATGTTGATTAATCTCTTTAATTTGAGGGGTGTACTACCGTTAATAAATCCAGAGTTTGCTGTTCCGCTGCAGTTTGGCCATAACAGCCAAGAAAATCAAGATGTGACGACCTCATACAGTGGCTTGTCTAATTGCATTCATAAAAAAGCACACAGGGTTTTTTCATGGTCTCCGGCCACCAGAGAAGGCTTTAAAAAGGCTAATAAAGAGTTTCCTGTCTTGTGTCTTTGTACTGTAATTGTAGTCAGACCAAAAGATGTCCCCTCGACTGTCAGCCACATCTTAGGACGCCATGCTCCTGCAGAGGTTTATGGCGAAGGCTTGATGGACCGGAATCACTACGTAATGACTCCATGTGCTGTGGGTCCTTGTAATTACCATGTGGCTCGGTGTGGCCAGCTGGCTTTGTGATTCTCTGAGCCGGGAAACACTTTGAAAATGATCCTCAAAATGAAATGTACATTTATTGCAATCATGGGATTCTTTCAAATTAAAAGTGACTAATCCTGCTATAACAGCTGTGATAGAGATCCGAGTTGTAAAGTTACTTGGAAATGAGTTTAACACTTGTTTTCATGCAAATCAGTGCAGGTAGTTGCTTCAGTCTCACAGCATTCATTTGATCTCTAGACCTACTTCATTCTGGCTAACAAAGTCTGTCAGGGCTTCATTGGTCACTAAACTACAGTGGTGTGAAAAAAGTGTTTGCCCCCCTTCCTCATTTCCTGTTCCTTTGCATGTTTGTCACACTTAAGTGTTTGGAACATCAAACCAATTTAAACAATAGTCAAGGACAACACAAGTAAACACAAAATGCAATTTGTAAATGAAGGTGTTAATTATTAAAGGTGAAAAAAAAATCCAAACCATCATGGCCCTGTGTGAAAAAAGTGATTGCCCCCCTAAACCTAATAACTGGTTGGGCCACCCTTAGCAGCAACAACTGCAACCAAGCGTTTGCGATAACGTGCAATGAGGCTTTTACAGCGTCCTGGAGGAATTTTGGCCCACTCATCTTTGCAGAATTGTCCTAATTCAGTTACATTAGAGGGTTTTCGAGCATGAACGGCCTTTTTAAGGTCATACCACAACATCTCAATAGGATTCAGGTCAGGACTTTGGCTAGGCCACTCCAAAGTCTTCATTTAGTTTTTTCTTCAGCCATTCGGTGGTGGACTTGCTGGTGTGTTTAGGATCATTGTCCTGCTGCAGAACCCAAGTTCGTTTCAGCTTGAGTACACGAACAGATGGTCGGACATTCTCCTTCAGGATCTCTTGGTAGACAGCAGAATTCATAGTTCCTTTTA
Organism: Sander vitreus; assembly: GCF_031162955.1. Taxonomy (NCBI): domain Eukaryota; kingdom Metazoa; phylum Chordata; class Actinopteri; order Perciformes; family Percidae; genus Sander; species Sander vitreus. The sequence continues at coordinate 1,256,702 of NC_135871.1, read as the reverse complement.
TCACGGCAAGTCTTCCAGGTCCTGAAGCAGCAAAACAGCCCCAGACCATCACACTACCACCACCATATTTTACAGTTGGTATAATGTTCTTTTTATGAAATGCAGTGTTCCTTCTCGCCAGATATACTTGGACACACACCTTCCAAAGAGTTCCACTTTTGTCTCATCGGTCCACAGAATGTTGTCCCAAAAGTCTTGGGGATCATCAAGATGTGTTCTGGAGAAATTGAGACAAGCTTTGATGTTCTTTTTGCTCAGCAGTGGTTTTCTCCTTGGAACTCTGCCATGCAGGCCATTTTTGCCCAGTCTTTTCCTGATGGTGGAGGCATGAGCGCTGACCTTAACTGAGGCAAGTGAGGCCTGCAGTTCTTTGGACGTTGTTGTGGGGTCTTTTGTGACCTCTTGGATGAGTCGTCGCTGCGCTCTTGGGGGTAATTTTGGGGCGGCCGGCCACTCCTGGGAAGGTTCACCACTGTTCCATGTCTTCGCCATTTGTGGATAATGGCTCTCACTGTGGTTCGCTGGATTCCCAAAGCTTTGGAAATGGCTTTATAACCCTTTCCAGACTGATAGATCTCAATTACTTTCTTTCTCAATTGTTCCTGAATTTCTTTGGGTCTCGGCATGATGTGTAGCTTTTAAGGATCTTCTGGTGGACCTTACTGTGTCAAGCAGCTCCTATTTAAGTGATGCCTTGATTGTGAACAGGTGTGGCAATAATCAGGCCTGGGTGTGGCTAGAGAAATTGAACTCAGGTGTGGACAACCACAGTTATAGTATGTTTTAACAAGGGGGGCAATCACTTTTTTCACACAGGGCCATGATGGTTTGGATTTTTTTTCTCCTTTAATAATAAACACCTTCATTTACAAATTGCATTTTGTGTTTACTTGTGTTGTCCTTGACTTTTGTTTAAATTGGTTTGATGTTCCGAAACACTTAAGTGTGACAAACATGCAAAGGAACAGGAAATGAGGAAGGGGGCAAACACTTTTTCACACCACTGTAGGTACTAGGTACAGCACTTTATACAAATATGTCCTACTTTGGATTGATGTCTATTGCAGAGATCATCAACAGGGGGTCCGGGACACCTTGGATGTCCACGGGGTTGCTTGCAGGGGGGTCCACCAAATTATTGTTAGATATGTAAAGATAAATCTTTTTTAATTTTTTTTAATTAACATTGATGAATACTAGCCTGTAGGTAAGGTAGCTATCCACAGATACAGTCAAGCTAAGGATTCACTGTGGTGTTTTTATAGCTTAGTATTGTACGCACCATAAAAATGTGCAGTTGTGTTCAGAATAATAGCAGTGTTTAAAAAAGTGAATAATGCTCAAAATCTTTAGAATAGCTTTTAATTCCATAATATCATTGCATTGGGAACACGGCACATTCAATTCCAAATCAAAACATGACCAAAATTGAAGTTTGTGTTATACCTTTACATAAAGTGAAAAAAAGGAATGTTAGGCTGTTCAACAAAATAGCAGTATGTGCATTTTTCTTTACAAACTCAAACATTTACTGAATAAACTGAAAAATGTCTCAATGATTTGCTTTACTTTGAATCACTGCACTAATATTTAGTTGCATAACCATTATTTCTGAGAACTGCTTCACATCTGTGTTGCATGGAGTCGACCAACTTCTGGCACCTGTGAACAGGTATTCCAGCCCAGGACGACTGAACTACATTCCACAATTCCTCTGCATTACTGGGTTTTGCCTCAGAAACAACATTTTTGATGTCACCCCACAAGTTTTCTATGGGATTGAGGTCTGGGGATTGGGCTGGCCACTCCATAACATCAATCTTGTTCATCTGGAACCAAGACTTCGCTCGCTTACTGGTGTGTTTTGGGTCATTGTCTTGTTGAAAGACCCATTTCAAAGGCATTTCCTCTTCAGCATAAGGCAACATGACCTCTTCAAGTATTTTGATGTATTGAAACTGATACATGATCCCTGGTATGTGATAAATAGGCTCAACACCACAGTATGAGAAACATTCCCATAACATGATGTTTGCACCACCATGCTTTACTGTCTTCACAGTGTACTGTGGCTTGAATTCAGTGCATGGGGGTCGTCGGACAAACTGTCTGCGGCCCTTAGACCCAAAAAGAACAGTTTTGCTCTCATCAGTCCCCAGAATGTTGCCCCATTTCTCCTTTGGCCAGTCAATGTGTCCTTTGGCAAATTTCAACCTATTCAGTACATGTCTTTTTCAGCAATGGGACTTTGCGGGGGCTTCTAGCTGATAGCTTAGCTTCACATAGCCTTCTTCTGATCGTAACAGTACTCACAGGTAACTTTAAGTCTTCTTTGATTTTCCTGGAGCTGATCATTGGTTGAGCCTTTGCCATTTTGTCTATTCTTCAATCCATTCGAATGGTAGTTTACCGTTTTTTTCCCACGTCGTTCAGGCTTTGGATGCCATTTCAAAGCATTTGAAATCATTTTGGCTGAGCAGTCTATACTTTTCTGCACTTCTTTATATGTTTTCCCATCTCCAATAAACTTTTTAATCAAAGTCCGCTGTTCCTCAGAGCAATGTCTGGAATGACCCATTTTGCTGAGTATTTCAGTGTGAAATGCACTATAACCAACATGCACAACATTTGCTTCCTTCCTTCCATAAATATGGGCCATAATTGAAACCTGTTTCTTCACAGAATCAATCACCTCACTAACTGAACACAACACTGCTATTATTTTGAACATGCCCCTTTCAACTACAGATTAATTTACACAGAATGAGCAGCATGCATGTCATGACTTTTGGGTCTGTTGGTTTTCTATGACTCTACAACACTTACTAGTAAATTATTTGCCATGTAGAAATATCACTTCTACCAACATTTGTTATTTATGAGGTTAGTGATGTTGGACTGCTATTATTTTGAACACAACTGTATGTGTAAAGGCTCTAGGCCACCCTATACTTTATTGTAGGCCCACGCTTTTGTAATATGCAACTCAATTTCATACAAAATTTATGGTAAGGTGTCTCTGCTCCATCTCTTTTTCAGCTCAGAGGTCCTTGGCCTAAAAAGCATTAAAGACCCCTGGTCTATTTGCATACTTGCCACTATGAGACCTCAAAAAAAGGGAAGATTTCAAAACCTATGCGGGTGGTCTGGGTGTCCTCCTCCCCCCAATAAATTGAATTTCAGATACTTTGTTTTCTGCATTCTGGTGACTTTTAAAGAATGTAAATAACAAAATAATACCAGGAGGAGCAAAGGAGGCCAGGCTGTAAACTTGGCCCGTGCCAGGGACCCACAGCCGCCCCCCTGGCCCACACACCCCCGGGTCCTGGATGCCTAAGCCACGAGGAAAGGTAGGCTCACAGTCTCTGGAAGACAGCTAGGTACCTGGTGTAAGGGTACATTGGCAGACTCAAAAGCACAACTCCGAGCAGTGAGTAAAAAGTAAGTTTGTTTATTGTCCAGAGAACAATGCGGGCAACGGTACAAAAACAGCCTCAGCGTGGCTGGTCGTCATAGCGGTGCCGCAGTAAACTGCCGTGACCTAACGCGACACACACACAGAACGTGGAAGGTGTGTTGTTGTTGCCAGAAGACACATTTTGTTTCAAATGAAGCTGGAGGCAGCAAAAAAAAAAAACACAGCTGGCTAAACTATTTAAAAATGGCGGGTTTGTTCAGGACACCCCCCTCTGTCGCTTTCACGTCACCTTTTGGTATCGGCTCAGCTCGCTTGGAACCTCGACTGAGGTGGTACTAAAAAAAGTACCTGTTAGCAGGTACCAGGTACTTTTTTTCGTAATGGAAAACCAAAAAAGTCGAGTAGAGTCGAGGCGAGTCACGTAATGGAAAAGCGCCATAAGTACCCCACATCATCTCCAGACTCCATCTGGAACTTGTAAACAAAATAAGACAATCAGCTAGCTAGTAGTGTGATATGGGAGACAAGCGCTGCTCTCATATGTGAATGCACAGAGCAAGGATGTTAAAAAAGCAGCTTCGGTTACACAGAGCAGTTGACAAGTTGGTGTTAGCTTAACAGCCGAGCTAACAGCAAACAGCGGAGCTAGCAGTGGAACTAACAGCTAACGGGGGAGCTAACAGCGGAGCAAATAGTGAAGCAAACGGGCTTGAAGGCCATTTGTGGTCGAGGCAAGAAGGGATACAGCTACGTCCGTGTTTGGTTTGGAACGGACTAGTTTGCCTCATGTGGCCCATGGTGTGTGGATTCACTGGACCGACTCGACATGAAGGTAGGCATGGATGTATTGTAGGTGGAGTTCGGGAGCTTCAGAGCTAAGGGGGGGCTTCTTTAGGTTTTCCTAAAGAAACGTGTATCTAATATTCCGCATTACATTAATTAATTTGCACGCAAGTTTTATTTATTTTTATACCGTGTATTCTCCGTGTAAATTCATGTATCGAACCGAGACGCCCGTACCGTTTCGGTTCAATACGAATACATGTACCGTTCCACCCCTAATATATACACTGGGCCTGGGGAAGACAATAACACACAGGTGATACACATTAGGGTGGGGAAAGGTAATCACACAGGTGGGAAAGCAGACAAAGACGGGAAGACAAGTGACCTGAAACGAAGACGGTGTTATTTCAGAATAAAACAGGAAGTCAAAGAAAAAAACAAAACACAAATTAAGAGCGGGAGCTGGATGTGACAGTACCCCTCCCTCTAAGGCCGACACCAGATGGCCCATACCGGATGTTGCCGGTAGAAATCCTGAATCAGGCTAGCATCCAGGATGTTACTAGCAGACACCCATGACCTCTCCTCTGGACCGTACCCCTCCCAGTCCACCAGGTACTGGCGTCCACGACCCCGTCTCCTGACCGCCAGAAGCTTGTGGACGGTGTAGACGGACCCCTGTCAATGAGACAAGGGGGAGGAGGAGGCGGTGTTGCTGGAACCAAACAATTTCCTTCATGGGCTTGACCTAGAGCTTAGATCGGGCCCAAAAAATCAAGCCCGACCCTACCCGAGCCCGTGCATGTTGTGTCCAAGCCTGGCCCGGCCCGACACATTAACTGTAATTATGAGCCAGAGCCCGATTTAAACCCGACAATTTTTTAATACGTGGGCTGTTATAACTGACGTTCTCAACTACAATTCTGAGTTGTTTGAACTACAGAAATCTGTTTAGAATTATGTTATCTACGAAGCATGTAAACTGCGCTGTTTCAGAATGGAAAGGATCAGAAATGGATCCGAATGAAGAAACGTAAAATAAAACTTGACCCTAGCTCCCTCAGCTGAATAGTGTGGGTAACCGATCAAGGCAGCAACATAATCAAAGCCATATAGGAGACTTTCTTGTCTCGATCACCTAATTAATACTATCCTTCGCCACGGTCTGCATGCTGACGCACTGGCCGACAACAGTGCTGCAGATGGGGGAGACACGATGTAGCACTTTTTACCTCACACTCAAGTCAGTGCAGGACATGTAGCCTACCCAGAGCTACGGGAGAAGCTGGAGAGGCATAGCTTTCTCCCCACCAAATTAGGCTAATAAAGTAATGATTAAAAAAACACAAATGCTTGATCAAGGGCCAGGCCTGGCCCAGCCCAAGGATAGCGGCGGAAAATATCGGCCAAGTTTGGGCTCGGGCAGAGAATCTAAACTCTAGCTTGACCTTGCTCACATGGAATGTAGGGTAGACGCTCATGGACCTGGGGAGCTTCAACCTCACAGCCACAGGATTAATAACCTTTGAGACGGGGAAGGCACCCACAAAACAAGGAGCCAACTTACGACTCTCAGTGCGTAGTGGAAGATCCTTGGTAGCCAGCCACACCCTCTGTCCCTTTTGATAGTGTGGCGCCTCGGATCTGTGTCGCTCAGCCTGTCTCTTGTACCGATCCCTGTTCCTCAAGAGAACCTGTCGAGCCCTTGTCCACGTGTGCCGGAAACGTCTGACCAAGGCTACAGCAGAAGGGACTCCCACCTCACTCTCAAGTGCAGGGAACAACAGTGGTTGGTGGCCATAGGCACACTGGAAGGGGGATAAGCCGGTGGACGAGCAGGGCAGGGTGTTGTGAGCATACTCCACCCACAACAGTTGTTTGGACCAGGAAGCTGGGTTCCGAGAGACCAGGCAGCGAAGACCCGTCTCCATCTCCTGGTTAAGTCTCTCCGTCTGTCCATTAGGCTGCGGATGGTACCCAGAAGACAAACTGACGGTGGCCCCAATCAATGTGCAGAAAGCTCTCCAAAACTGCGAGACGAACTGGGGACCACGATCTGACACCACATCCACAGGCAATCCATGTAGCCTGAAAACATGGGAAAGCATAACCTCTGCCATCTCCTTAGCAGAGGGTAATTTAGGCAGAGGAATACAATGGACCATTTTAGAGAATCTGTCCACCACTGTAAGAACAGCAGTATTGTAGGGTGGCAAGAGAGAGGAGAGGTGTGTGCCCAATGAATGACCTGGGAACGGAGCTCAGAAGGATCAAATAAGCGATTCAGGGGACACCTGACTGGAACAGTTAAACCTTCTTGTGCCTGTTAAACCTTTTCCTCCACCTCCCAGGTAACTGCCCCTACAACACAAGACTCGGGCAGAATGTTAACAGGTTCCTCAGGAGACGGATTTGGGTCAAAAAGGCGTGACATTTTTAGAACCAGGACGGTAGGACAGGGTAAAGTTAAATCTGTTAAAGAATAAGGCCCACCTCACCTGCCGTGAATTGAGTCTCTTGGCCGAACACAGGTACTCCAGATTCTTATGGTCAGTCCATACCAGAAACAGTTGCTCCGGCCCCTCAAGCCAATGACGCCACTCCTCCAAAGCCACCTTTACCATTAGGTCATGCAGCATATTACTGCAATGTGTGAGCCTTTGGGGGGGTTGGTTTTGAAATTGGGACAGAGCTAGACTAGATATTTACCCTCCTTCCAGTCTGTATGCTAAGCTAGGCTAATCAAATCCTAACTTCAGTTCTGCACAATTGATGCACAAACATGAAACTGCATTTTAGTGGACATAAAAGTAAGCAGTGATCATTATGTGAGGAAATAAAAGCAGAAAGTCTGAAAAGGATATGAAAGAAAGTGTCTTTGGTAAAGTTCTCAGCAGATAAAAGCAGGGTTGAACTATTTTTGCAAAATGAAAATACAAACGTAATTGATTCCTACCACGAACTTGCTTATGTATGTGGCGGTTAGGGGTGTGTGTGTGTGTGTGTGTGTGTGTGTGTGTGTGTGAGAGAGAGAGTAAATCGTAGGATTCAGGATGTGGGATTTGTCTGTTTGCAATTATCCACCCTCACTAAGAGAGAGACAGAAAGAGAAGGGAGATGGACGGGAGGACAATATGTCTTCATCCCCTCTCCTCCACCCCTCATTGAGCCCACTCCTCCTGACTGAAGTGTTTTAATGTTGAGCACATATAGCTGTTCCTCAAAGGGTGTGTCTGTGAGAGTCACTCATGTGGTAACACACATCATCTGGAGCAGGATGGCAGTGTGTCTCTAGTGTTGGTGGACTGCCTCAAACTGATAATCCTCCACAAACAGGCTGCTCACTTTTAGAAACAACTTATCAGTGAGTTTTAGTATTTCCTGTGGCATTCCACAGGGGTCAGTTTTAGGCCCAAAACTGTTTATCCTTTACCTAAATTACATTTGCAAAGTATCAAATGTACTGAAATGTACTGTTTTTGCAGATGACACAAATATTCTTTGTTGCGGGGATGACTTGCAGCAGATGCTGGAAATGGTCACAAATGAAATGAATAAATCTCCAATTGGTCCAAAACTCAGCTGCCCGTATTATCACCAGAACCCCAACAACTGAACACATTAGTTCAGTAACTGCACTGGCTCCCTGAGATTCTTCCTCTCACCATCAAAGCCCTCCATAATCTCGCTCCTCCATACCTCTCTGAACTCCTTCAGCCATACACTCCATCCCGAACACGCTGATCCTCCTCTTCCTCACTGCTTTTCACTCCTTCTGCCCGCCTGTCCACAATGGGGTTTAAAGCCTTCAGCCATTCTGCTCCTCGCTTTTGGAACTCCCTCCCAATATCCATCAGTACCATAGTCTCTACCCACCTTTAAAACCTCCCTCAAAACCCACCTTTTACGAAAGGCCATGACTTCACTCTCCATCAAAATAATGGATAGATTGCTTTATTTAAATTTTCTACCTGAATCTTTTAAATTGTACCATATATGTTGTGTTGTGTGGAAATTTGGGGAAATACCTACAAAAGCAACTTACAAAATATTTGCACATTGCAAAAACGAGCAATCAGGATAATAAATCACACCAGGTATTATGAGCACACTAATCATCTGTTTTTGAATTCACATTTGTTGAAATTTATGGACATTGTTACATTCAAAACTGCACAATTTATGTTTAAAGTTAAAGAAAATAATTGACCATGTAACATATGTGCAATGTTTAATGAAAGAGACGGGGGATATCATCTAAGATGACAACGTATGTTCAAACAAGCTCTTGTGCGAACTGCTGTTAAAAGCGTTTGTTATGTTGTTGTTTGTTTATGGAATGGACTGAACAATGACATCAAATAGAGCCACAATATCATTCAGTTCAAAAATAGATTAAAGAAATCAATACTTGACCAATACAGAAAGGAATAGACCGAAACATAGGAATGGAATTGTAATGTAAAGGTATTGTTGTATATTGTTGTATTGTTGTAAGTTATTGTAAGACCTGAAAGGTTGTATGTTGTATTTGCATATCTATTTGTTTTGTAATAATATGATATTGTGAAGTAGTGGCTGGACCTAATACGCTATTTGCTTCCGCCTGCTCCTTCTCAAACCTATCCATTTTCATTATTATTTCTTTTGGTCTTTGGTAAATTCTGATTGTTTGTGTTTTATTTTTGTGGTTTACATTTTTTTGTTTTGTTTTCTTTTGCAACATTGTTGATTGTTCGAGATAAATAAAAAAAATGAAATGAAGTGGTGGAATGTAACTAAGTACATTTACTCCAGTACTGTACTTGAGTCTTTTCTTTTCATGCCACTTTCTACTTTGACTCCGCTACATTTCAGAGAGAGATATTGTACTTTTTACTCCACTACTTTTAATTGCACTGTTGCAGTGGCTGCTAGTCAGCAGCACTAACAGTTACTAACATTAGCAGGAGCAGCAGGAACCATTAGCAGCAGCAGTGAGAACATAAAAAAACCAAGTCTATTTAAAAGACACTGTACAAGGTGAGGATATGGGCACTGACAAAAGCACAATGTGCAGAAATGTCAGAGAGGATCGGTGTGCTGTGTTTTGTGATCATGCACAACAAAACAAAACATGTAAGAATGAAATCCCCCTTTCATTACCATGGAAATAGAGCCACTCAGCCAGCCATGCCAAAACACTTATTTATGAACTTCAATTTCCAATGGAAAATAATTTCAGAATGAAATAGAACAACTTGGTGTCAACATAAAACACAGAGCTCTCAAGCCGGAGAACAGAGTTCACTTCATGGCGAAAACTAAATACATTCGCCCAGGAAATTTTAGTTCATTCCTCAGGAGTGTTTAAATCCAAACCACAATCTTTTTCCTAAACTTAACCAGTCGTTTTGGTGCCTAAACTTAACTGTTCGCCGCATGACACTCACTTTTCCTGGCTAAACTCCACTACCACGGCTCCTGAAAGGACCGTCATCTGGCAGTGTCTCCAGTGTCACACAGTCACCTATTGGCGGCTAAACAACAGCTGCTGGTAGTCGGCGTCTTGGAGCTCTGTAGCAGCTAAATACAACCAGCAACTGCCGCTTGGATTTTATCGTGGCACTATAGACTGTTCATGTTACAGTGCTTTACTTAATTTAAAATACTTATATTTCAAGTATATACTATATGGTTGAGTGGTGAAGTAGCAATGATCACTTTGAGAGGAGGATACATTTCCTCACCACCGGGGATAAAAAATATTCAGCAGAGGCAGGGATATGCATCCCCCCTGGCAAATCGCACCCTGGTTGTAATGTATAAGTACAAATACTTTGTTACTGTACTTAAAGGTACACTGTGTAGTGTTTAAAGTATTGTATTAGCTAAAATCAAAGTCTTCATTCATAAATATGTCCTCATTGGTGTAAAATGACGTCTGCCAATGATCTGACTTATCCTCGTAAGCGAAGAATTTCTTATCTGTATTTACATTGGACGGGCAAGTCCACGGAGGCTTCCATGTCGTTCCGCCATTTTGAAAAACTATAATGGCTGAGAGGGACATACAGCTTACTAGCCTACCTGTCTAACTAATCCACAACGCGTTCTCGTTCAGAGCCAGCGTCACGTGACTGAAACCAGCTGAGACGGAGAAGGAGATCAGTGAGAGGAGCTTGTCACTGCCCCGGCAAATTTGAAAGTCTGCACTGCACTTTAGTTCATAACGGAGGATCAGACTAATGCCGAGCCACAGGAGAAGGAATCCTCGTCACCAATAAAGCGAAAACCTCGGGTTAGCCTTTCCCAGGTGGAAATAGCTAATGAAGGAGAAAGACTTTCAAAGGGACGCTGAAGTTGCCGGCTTTCTTCTCGACAGGTAAGTCAACGTCACTGTCTAAATTACTTATACATGCTCACACTAATGATTCAATGCTGTTTGCAGTTTGTTTGAAATAACGAACCTCATCACCCGAAAGAAAACTCGATGAATAGCTTCTTGGTACATAACGGCTAACCTAGTTGCAACATGCATTTGAAAAAGCGAGGCGCTAGAGAGCACTATTCATTTGAATGCAAAATATAATTTCACCGCTAGATGGGAGAAATTCCTACACAATGTTAGTCTGGCTATCAGCAGACCAAGCTCAATCTTTTAAGATTGAACATTAGTCTGGAGAGTCTGCTCTGTATTTTCTACTGCACAAGAGTCGTGATCGACGGGCATAGCTCAAATGACTCTGTACGCAACTGGATAGTCCTTCAACCAATCAGACCAACGATCCGGGGGACGTAGCAGCGACAGCAGCGTCAACGGTTGCTGTGCTTCGGTGGCCGTCATATGGAATGTAAACAAGAAGCTGCTTGGTTGCATCTCTATCATCATCGTGTTTAACCCGCCAATAGCGCGCCAGGTGGATAAGCCAGTTTGTGATTGGTCCCTGCAAAATTGGAATGGAAGCAGGATAGAAAAAAGTACAGGTTTACACTTTAACTTCTACCAAAGTCCTTTTCTGCTAAGATACTTTTACTCTTTAGTATTGCTTTCAAGTACTTTATACAAGACTGTCGGTATATGACTATTACCATCAAAACATGATTCAATCAAAACAAAACACAAAAGCATTTAAATGTAAAATATTTGAAAAATGTTAGAAACCGTTGTTAAAACACACAATGAGCGCTATACAATACAGTGGTTCTTCTCTTCTCTGGAGACTGGACGTGTAATAGATGATGCTGTCGCCCTGTGTGTATGGGTGAGGCTGTTTCACTGCAGCAAACGCACAATTGCAGCAATCTGTCTTGAGCTTTTTCGAAATTAGGAAAATATCCCAAGGTCAGAGGGATGTTCACAGCCCTGGAGGCGAAATACCACTAATCACCTGAAGAGCCCTGTCCTGTTAAAGTGGACACATGTGTCCACATCAGGATCTATGTCCATTAGAGAACCATGAGAATGAGAGGGAGCCAACAGATCATTTGTCTCTGATTGGACCACCATTAACACTGCACAATAAATCATTGAAAACGTTGGCTTTTGGACCACTTTCCCTTCTGTTATTTGACTCACAAATAAGGTTCAATTAGTGTAGTGGCACATGGTTGGATAAGGTAGAATTGGGTAGCATTTTAGCACTTGTAGATATATTCTGCTTCAAGGAAGAAAAACAAAAGCATTCTTAAAATATACTTTCTTGATATAGCAGATTTGATCAGAAACACCGTTCTTTTCTGTACTGGTGGTGAATATCCTAACACTTGAGATCAAACTCAATTTTCCAAAAGGTATCAACTGGCAAAGGTAAAGACCCAATCACAATGTTTGATTACAATAACTTCCGGTTAGAAAAGTCCTGCGTCCTGTACATACAATTTTACCGTGCTAAGCACACAGGCGAGGAACAACTGGATATACTCTTATGTCCCTGCAGCGTCAAAAAGTGACGCCAAGAGTCCCGACCAAGCGAGTCTAAATATGACACTAAAGGAGACTGTGTCAATAACAAACGCCAAAGGCACCTGACCAAGCGTTGCTTTTGGCGCTATGGGAGTGATAACGTGTTGTGGAATTAGCAAGAAAGCTAGCTAACTAGCCAGCCAGAATTTTTTATTCATTTGTTGTATTTGACAGGGACAGTGCTCAATAATCAACAGCAAAGTAACTGTACATGAGCCAGAGTTAGCTCAGCAGGCTAAATTTCATCTGTTGTCCCTGGCCAGTTTAAAAAATTAAAATACAATAAAATGACTTCATACAGTCAACACGTAAAAGCAAAATACACAGACCAACAATCAAACAGGCACAATGCACAACAACAAGTAACGAACACAACACAAAGGACAGCAAGCAACAAAACAAGACAAACCTGCAGGCAGGCAGCAAAAGTCTACAGGCAGTCAACAGTCTAATGTCCACATGTCTGATTATCAATAAGCTAGTTCTTCAGCTGACCAGTAAAAGAACGATAAGTATTTACTTCTCTTATCTGCATTGGCAACATATTCCAGTCTTTAGATGTTGTTACAGAGAACGCTGTATGACCAAAAGCACTCTCATGTACTTCTGTTAGTATATTTTGACAGTTTCAGCAAATATGGCATGAAGTCATTTTTTTATTAGAGTTAGACACTGCACCTTTAAACAACCTTTTTCCATCTGTGAATACACTGGCAAGTCTAATGAGCACCAGCTTTTCCACAGCCCGGCAGGCTGGTGCTGAACAGGCCACAAAGAGATCATCACTCTTTCTCTTTTTCATTAATTTGCCTTTACTCAGCCTCAGTGAAACCAAATGAGATGAACAGTTCAAGTACTCACAGAACACAAGCCACCTTCCAGAGAACTTCAAGTGGTTTTTCATCTTTTCCTCTGTTACCACAATATCAAGCAGCTGTGGCTTTTAAATATCCAAATTACAGCCTCTCTCCCTCAGCACCGTGTTATTATACAGTAGAGTAGTCACGGGCTACACTTGTTCAAAGAGGCACAGAGGCCTGCAGGACTCTAATAAGGCCATGCTGAGGTTCAGGTTCTACAGTACATCACTTTACTTGTGATCTCCTCTGCCTCCTTTTTATGTACACATTTTTGCTCATCTTTCTTTCTTTCTTTCTTTCTTTCTTTCTTTCTTTCTTTCTCTCAACAACTGTTGGATGGATTGCTATGAACCTGCCATGGTACAGATATTTTGGGATGCGCTCAGGCAGGGTGTGATTAATCCACTAGGGGGGCCTGGGACAAAAATAATCTGTGGGCCACAGCGCTGCGGAGTAAGGTCTGGCTAGTCCACACTGCATCCTGGAATGGGAAAAAAACGTCCTCTGGTTTATTGGCATTTATTTAAACCAATCACAATCGTCGTGGGTGGCGCTGAGCGCCAGACGGAGCCACGGTGCCTCTGCTAAATAGCCTCGGGAAAGAACTTGTTTTGGTGGAGCATGTGTACGTTCAAAAGTAGTTTTAGTCGTGCAACAGAAAACTCAGATTGGACAGATAGTCTAGCTAGCTGTCTGGATTTACCCTGCAGAGATCTGAGGAGCAGTTAACCATAGTCCTCACAAATCCACCAGAGGTTAGAACGCCAACACAGAGACAGAGGAAGGTAACAGACATCCGGCCGAAAAGAAGGACATCTGGCGGAATTTCCGGCAGCACTGGGGCAATCTCTGAAGTGGAATATTGTTGACTAGCTCTGACCCAACCACGTTTCCCCATCCAATTTGGCCAGAGTTCTAGTAACCAACCAGTATTGCTAGACATGAAAACTAACGGGGCCCAACGTAATCCAGTTTTCCCCACGGTAAGAATTTTTAGTACTTTGGTGAACCCCTGACTCTTTTCTTTACTTTGGAGTATTCCAATACTTTGGTTAATCCAATCCTGATTGTTTTTTTTTTTTTTAAATGTGTCTTCATTTTTTGCTATTCATTTCTTTTGAAATATATTCACTTTACCATGGAAAAAAAATCCACTTTGCACACTGATCCAGTCCTAATCTAAATAGACTTCAGTGGGAAACCATTTATCCTGAGGGTAAAGCAATGGCAAACTGATTTGAAAGGAATAATTCAACATTTTGGGGATATGTCAATCTCTTGTCTGTGCATTAAGTACAGAGCTGAAGTCAGGAGGCGATTAGCCTAGCTTAGTTACATAGTTTACCAATTTACATGTGAAAATCTGTTGGCTCTATACACGCTAAAAGTTTCTTTTTAAATGGAGTCTGGTAAATGTAGCGCTAGCAACCTCAGAGCTGTTTCTGGTTAAACAGAAAGGTCTTAAATAGGTTTTTAAAAAGGCATATCTCTGAAGGGATCCTTTCAATAATGTTGTCAGACACTTAGATTATGAATCTGAGTCTGTCAGCGGCAAAACCAGAACTTTCAGTGGACCAAATTGATGATGCACATTTGCCCCATAGGGCTACATTGTTGCCCAGTCTGTGGCTGGTGGTTACAGTGTTCACGCTTAATACTGGACCAATTTCAAAGATTTCTGTTCCCATCAGTCACTTACACACAAACACATAGGAAAATAGGGGCCATGTTGAAAAAAGGGTAGTTAACCTTTAACTGTCTCCAACAATGCAAAGTGAGGCTGATCCATGTAAAATACTGGGCCAAAGTTGTTTGAGTCTTCACCCCAGGCCTCTGGTGGTTGTGTGGTTTTCTCACTCTTCTATAATTAGTCGCTCACTCCACCCTCCATGTTGTTTTCTTTTCAAATGCTGAAGTACTGCTGACATCCTCGTCAAATAAATTATAGGCTCTATGGAGTTCTGGTCAGGTCATTGAGCTTCGGTGTGAGCTGGACACTTGCCCCTTTCAGCTCCACATCCTGCAGACAGAGGCATTCACCAGACTCCTAATCTGCTCAGCATATCAACTGCAACAAGTAAACTATATACATCATATGGATTTTCATAGCATTTTACGATACCATTTTTTCTTCTTCTAAATATTACAACTATTAGACAGAAGTGGAATAATACAATATAAAACAATTACATATACATATATTTCCTGTTAGTTATCTTATAAAACTGCATTAGTTAAAACTCATGTGTTTCTTTGGGTTAGGGTTAGGGTGTGTTGAAAAGTGTTTCTGGATCACGGAGCCTGTTGTGCCCAGCAGTACCAACTGTGGCCAATACAGTAAAACTCCAGCACAGAGCTATCGCTGCAGTGTTTGCATCCATACGTTTAAAATAGGTAATTAAATCTCAACATTAAATTAGCTTACAGCAGGACGAGAACATAAGGGATTATTTAGAACTATAATGAAGTTGTTGGCTAGTGTCTATACCATAGACCAGGGGTCTTCAATGTTTTTTAGCCAAGAACCTCTTATCTGAAAGAGAGATGGATCAGATATGGATATATTTAGTAGGACTAAATATATTGTATAGAATTAAGTTGCCTAATTTAAACTGGGCCTACAATAACTTGTAGGGCGGCCTAAAGCCTTTATACATGTTTTTTGCATAGAATACTAAGCTATTCAAATAGCTGTATTAATTATTGGCATGATTTTATAAATCATGGTTTAATGTTAAACATACATGTGGCACATATCTGTGGATGGCCTTAGTGACTACCTTACCTATAGGCCAGTGAACAGTGGGGATTTATATTAGCTAATAATATGTTGGATTTATGTTAAGACTTTTTACATTTTTGAAAAAACTTTCAAAAATTCACAGTAATTTGGAGGCCTTGCTGCATTGACTCTGAGGA
Source organism: Sander vitreus (assembly GCF_031162955.1). Lineage (NCBI taxonomy): Eukaryota > Metazoa > Chordata > Actinopteri > Perciformes > Percidae > Sander > Sander vitreus. The sequence goes on along the minus strand of NC_135871.1, from coordinate 1,240,774 downwards.
CCCCCTAGGGGTCCCGGACCCCCTGTTGAAGATCCCTGCCATAGACTGTATAGAATATGAACGTAGGCTCTGCGACGTCACCCATAGGTTTCTTAAGAGTCAAAATGAAGCTCAGAGTGGGCGGCTCCTTGTGGCTCCCAACTCGTCAAATACTGATGCTTGGTCAGTGGTTCTCAGCGTCACATACCGACGCAAAAATCAGCCTTCACTGTCTGTATAGAACGCACCAGGCAGAGCAGCCGCTTGACCGCGGTGCTGTAAGATGAAGTAGTATGAAGAGAGACAGCGGTAGAGAGTAGTAGGAAAGACTGAAATGCTGCGTAGGGAGGTTGGTTGGGTGGGTCAAACAAAACAGGACTTTTCCCCAGGAGACCGAGGTTTGTGTCCTGTTCTTGTGCTGCATGTCAGTTAAACATACGTCCCGACCCAGAGCGTCTAAAAGGGACGCGCCAAGTTTAGATATGAGGCTAAAGGAGACTTTTAGCATCAATACCAAATGCCAAAGGCACATGACCAAGCGCCTATATTTAATGTGATGGGAGTGAGAATGTGTTGCGACGTCAGCTAATCCTAAAATGGGCTGCCAGCTATTAAACTTAATTCTGCAAGTTAGACAGTGTGTGGGAGTTTCTTTGCAACTAAGGTTGGGCAACTAAACCACTTGATTAAGATTAAGGGAAGACACTGCTTAGTGTTCATGAACATTAATTGGAGGTCAGGGCAGGACACACACTCCTGTCTCCTGTTTGAAAGTCTGATGTTCTACACATCCATCGCCCATGCCCAACCTCCACCCTTACTTTTCAAGATACTGTGATATTCTATATGATCCCAATATCCCCAATATTGTTAATGGCAATATATTGCTCCAAAGGTGTGTGACATTTCATTTTCACTCTACCTGAAGAAGTCACAAGATATAGTAGATGGTCAATTACTGTAGGCCACTCCCTATAAGCTCTTAAAATATGGGATAAGTCCAACTGAAATAACATTAAGTCATCCTAGATTTAAGGCCTGTCCACACCAGGAACGATAACTATAACCATAACTATAACTATAACTAACAATGTTAGCATCCACAGTGCTCAACGGTAACGTTGTGTAAACAGTGGCTCCAGCTGATACTAATACATAATACACTAACGCAGCAGACGTTGCAATGTAAGATTACAGAAATGTCTATAGTAATATTCTACATATTCATGATTTCAGGTACATTTTATGAACCAAAAAAGTCTACCGGCCATCCCCTGGGTACCGACACACCTGCCTTCTCATGGCAACAGTGAGCGCACAGCGCTCCAGAGAGCCGAGGATGAGAGCGGGCGGGCGGTGGCAGATTTCTGCAGAGCACCGGAACAAAAACACAGACGGCATGACAATAACATCCAAAACACAAGATTCACTCTCAGTGGTTTCTCTGACATGAGAAATACTTTCAAAGTATTAATGTTTTAAAAATAAATAAAAAATACACAGAGCTAAAGGATCGTAGCCCCACCGAGGGGAAAAGTCACACCATGCCACTGACCACCTGTGTGAAACTAATTTTTCCATGTCTCTCTCCGCTGTGTCATGTTGTAATCTTAACAAACTCGCTCTGTAGCTTTCAAGCCATGAGCAGACAGTGTGTTGTTAGCAGTGATATTGAAAAATAATGGCCACACCTTACACAGTCTAAACTGACCTAAAGTGACATCTGGAGTTAGGTTTACATGTTGTTTAATATGCTGCAGGTGAGCAGCTGATTTTCCATCTGGCCTTCCAACGGATGTTAGCCGTGCACTTTTTCTCTGTGCTGTGGTCGCTCGTTTAGCAAGCTAAGCTGCAGGACAAGTCATGTTTAAAGGTTAGACAAAAAGACTTTAGCAGGACAGCTAATGTGCAAAGTCTGTGGCTCATGTGTTGTGTTGCAGGCTGCTGTCTGGCTCAGTGTGACCATCTGCTCTGCTTATGATAGAAACACTGAAATGAAAACAAAGGCTAACTGTATTCAGATGAATTAATGTAAATGTAGGGGATGCCATCCTGAAATAAAAAAAATATATAAAACATACAATTCTCATTTTTTTCTGGAACAACACAGGGATTGTGATTTACAGAGTAGAAAAATACAAAATAATGCCATTTCATTTCTGAAGATTTGAAGTACTGAATGGACTTCCAACCACTACTTTCAATGCCAAACTGTCAAGCACAATATACACAAACAGTACATTTCCATCCACCTGGATACAGAAATGCCAAGATCTATCAGAGTTACTGGTTCTCTATTAATTATGTAATCGTGTCACTTTCTCTTGAATATATTCACATAAATGTAGGAAATGGAAACATGCAGTGAGTCCATTTTACATTGCTGAAATTGCATACATTTGCTTGAAAGATCCAAACATGAACATGAACATAGAAACATGACTAAAGGTGTTTGGTAAATGGCTGACTGTTGTTGTGCTCCTCTCCAGTGTGTACAGCAAATGGGCTTTGTTTTCTGACAAAGCATTCGACCATACAGTAGTTAGTTTAGCTACGAATATATTAAGATAGTTGGTTATGTTGGGGTGGAACGGGGGGCTTTGGGTTCGCTGTGTGGTTGTTCTTGCTGTTTGTCATTAGTTAGTAAAGAGTCAATATCATTGATTGTCCCTTTAATAGGGCTGGGTACAGAATTCAATACTTTTTAGGCACTGACCGAATTGCCTCCTTAGTATCGAGTATCGAAAAATGCTTTCATTCAATACCAAATTTCAATACCTAAAGGAATAAATCTCATCAGGGTCAGTGAGCCGATAAGCCTGCAGTGTGTTTCTACCAAGATCTAATCATGTCTGTGATTGGCTGTGACTCTATGTTACGCACAAGCTGGGGTTCTCGTAGTAGGAGCTGAAAAATAAATAAAGGATTTCTGCCGTAATGTTGTTATTTCTTTTTGTTAAAATGGATATTATAAAATTGGTATCGAAAATAGTATGGTCCAAGAACTGGTATCAAAGTCACGGCATTGGTAACGAAAATGTTTAAACAATACCCAATTCCCTACCCTTTAACAGCTGACAAACTCTGTGAAACTTGACTTAGTCCTTTAAGGGATGACTCAACAAACATGTGTCCTTCTTACTAAGCCCTACCACATGCATAGCAAAATAAACCAAGTGCTTATTAAATGCCTTTGGTGTCATCCTCCTCCCAGCAACCCACTTGCGCCCACTCCCTCCCCCCCGTCGTACCAGATCCACTTTAAGGCTCGTACGGTTAATAACGTGTAAGGGATGACAAATTAGAACCAGCTAGCCTGAGGTTTTACTGTAGAAAGTGGGGAGTTGTTAAAGGCACATGTGGAGCAAAGATCCCTTTAATGAAGAAAGCAAAACAAGCTGAGGCAGGCACAGGGAGAAGCACATGGGCACTGGCTGATCGCTGGAGCTCGATTTGCAGAGAAAAGCTGAAACTACCCGGTGTACAGTATCATCCATCTGCTGTCAAAGTGTGTCATTGAATTACAGAGCTTATTTTCCTAGTGGTAAATGATTTATTTAGTATTGAGTCAATGGCTCTTGCCTGCGCTGATGAATTTTGAAGGCAGTTTGCCACTATTAGGCTTCATCTATTGAATTTCTGCTGATATATGTCCCATGATGGAGACAGTTTCTCAGTCAAATTTTTTATTCAGGCTCAGATTTCTATTCATGTAAACAAACAAAATACTCTGAGTCCAGCCCAGTGTCCCAAAGAATTATGTCCATATTGGACTATTCCCCAATGCTTGCATTTTATCCAATGCCAACTTTCGATGCCAATAGGGTGGGGTGATGGACTGGCTTTCGTGCAGGAGACCAGTCTTAACCCTCTGAGGTCTAAGGACATTTTTACATTTCTTTATAAATTCACATTTTAAGGATATTTGCATATAACCGGATACTAGGGGTGGTACGGTTCACAAAATCCACGGTTCGGTTCGTATCACAGTTTTAGGGTCACGGTTTTCGGTTCTGTACGGTTCTTGTTATTTTTATTTAATCTTTAACACTCCAGAAATATACTTCAGCATATGATAAATAGCTAAAATTAGTATATTGAATGCATGTTGCACAATACATGCACACAGTGGCAGCTCTATCTATTGTTTGATTTCTGTTGTCATCATTGGTAACATGAAATCCCAAATGTTCCCACACACCAGACTATATACGACGCTGGAGCATCCTCCAGCTCCGGGCAGCCTTCCTCATCTCTCCCACCTGACATCTCTACACGTGACGTGACCTGCAGCACTCCACACTCCACCTGAGGAGCGGTCGGATCGGCGCCTCTCAAAATCTGACGAAAATCTTTTAAACTGACCTTTGTCGATCAAAAAAACGGACAGATTCAGCAACTGTATGGCCTATTTCTCGCTTAAAATGTTTTCAGAAACACTTTTCGGTGAACTATTTTCGTAAAATATGAGATCTTATTCAGAAAATTGTTCCAGAGCAATGTGTAAAAAGATAATTTGGTCCCTAAAGCTGAAAAGTCTATGTCCGCTTTTTGAAATTTCTCAAATCTCTTGTGAAAACAAACCTAAACTCAATTGTTTTGGTGCTTGAAATGACTTTCCAAAAGTCTTGGGTTCACAAAAGTACCGTAATATATGACTGAAATAGTAAAAACAACACAGGACAACACAGGACTTTCACCCTGGAGACCAGGGTTCATGAGAAACGTGCATTTTATAACCCCACCCACGATCTTTTCCTAAACCTGTCGCGTTTTTCTTTTCCTAAACCCAGCTGTCCCGTTCTTGTCCTGCGTGTCACGTAAACGCACCTTTTATCAGCCCACCCACCATCGTTCCTTAACCCTAACTGCGTCAAAAGTGACAACAATCGTCCCGACCCAGCCCGCTTAGATCTGACGCTAAAGGAGACTTTAGGAGGGTTAACACCGTATCTTTGTTTTATTTGCATGCAAGTTATTAGGGAATATAAGTGCGTGCGGGTCCCTGTCTACACTGTCGATGGATCAGAGGTCTTTACACAGTTCCTAAATCCAGAACAATCAAAGCAACATAGAGTATGGTATCGAGGCATGGTTGCATGGAACTCACTTCCAGCTCAGATTGCTAAAGCGCACAATAAAGCAACATCTAATGGTCCTACGCCTGTAACTACATATTGTTCTAATTATGTATAATTGAATTCATGTGTTATATATATTCCTGGTCCCGCATCAATTTGTTTCCCCAGGGAACACGAACCCCATGACAATGGCTAGTTTATTCCCTGTTTGGGACAGGGGAAAGTGTTGATTTGAGCGGGGGAAGCTATTGTAGCAATACAAAATTGGCTGTATTTGCAACGTAATTATTATTTAATTATAGGCAAATAATAATATTATTATTAGTACTGAAATGTATGATGAACTATATTTCAAAGTATGTGTGTGATAGATAGAATATCTGCTGAATCACTATACATAACAAAACACCCCGTCACGTTGGTTTCTACCAATTAGCTTAATTGAAGGGTTTTATTTAAAGCGAGGGTTTTCTGGGAGTCTGGAGAGTGTCAGCTTGCTGAGAGGTTGTATTCAGAGAATTATTGAGATAGAGAATATTTGCTTGTGCTATTTAAATTGAGAAACCTGTGGGTTCATTTTTGTTTGTTTTTTTCTGAAGTCTTTTTTGTTGGCAGTGTGCCCGATCACGTATTTTATAGCACTGTAAATAAATCTGCACTTTTCACCACAATCCACGTTTGCTGTTTGCTTTGGTGATGACTTCACCTCATCACCACCCAACCTCAGTGTGTCCTTATCGCCACCATCTTGTGTGGACGTGGGCTGCAAGGCCCATTTTTCACAATTGCTCTAACCATAGTTGCCATAAAATCTTTCCCTGACATTAACCATACTTTAGTTACCATGTACAAATATTATGGAAAGCAAGATTAAAAATTGGATTGGATTTAGGAAAGTAAGCCATTCTTTGTAATACAGCTTTTTAAGCGATAGGGTTGCTCAGTCAAACAAAGGTCTTTTTCATGTCTGTATTATTGTAAGTATATTGTTGCATATTCCTGATTGTTTATGTAGGAGTATTAATCTACTCTAATTTATTTGGTCTCATTCGACACAATGCTTTAAGGCACCAGTCCAAGCTTTATTGTAGAAAAGCCAATCAAGATGTATAAACAAACCTGCAAAAGAAAGAATGAAAACAACCCCACCCACTTATCATATATCATTACGATCATTAATGAGAAGTTATTGCTGGTGATATTTCTGGACCCTCTGCAAAGCAGGAATTGGATTTCTAAATAATACACGGCTCTATGGTTTAATTATAACCCCAACAGTTGGAGATGTGATTAAAAAGTGCTGCTTCAGCATCGCTAGGTTTTGTAACCACTTTTGTCTGGTCGTGCCCGCTGGCTGCAGACTACATGCTCAGACCCTGGTCAGCGACTGATTTAGAAGCTGGGGTTTGGCCTGCTCCAAACCTGGGACTAAACCAGCACAGATCCAACCACACACACTTAGTCTGCAGATGGTCAAGATGTCAGGCCTTGAAACAGACTGAGGTCACTGCATGGGATTGCAAGTCATTTGTTGCATTGCAGTATTCCTGAAGACACTTTGTTTTTTGTATCTAAAGTGAAGTGATCCCACGATATGGCATGGCAGAAAACCGTTCTACTCAGAAGTCAAATGTCAGAAGGTCAAAAGTTATCGGAGATACAAAAAAAATGGCTTCTTTAAGCAGCCTACGCCCAATCCTACACCGTATCCTGACGTGCACCTCTCAAAAAATGTAACTACACGGCGCTACGACGCGACGCTCGGCCGCGGCTTGGTAGCGTTGCATTTCCCCCGACTCATCTCCTGGTTCTCCTTCTCCATCAACAACATGACATCAAGGAGAGGGTTAACTTCTCCTGGTTCTCCTTCTCCATCAACAACATGACATCAAGGAGAGGGTTAACTTCTCCTGGTTCTCCTTCTCCATCAACAACATGACATCAAGGAGAGGGTTAACTTCTCCTGGTTCTCCTTCTCCATCAACAACATGACATCAAGGAGAGGGTTAACTTCTCCTGGTTCTCCTTCTCCATCAACAACATGACATCAAGGAGAGGGTTAACTTCTCCTGGTTCTCCTTCTCCATCAACAACATGACATCAAGGAGAGGGTTAACTTCTCCTGGTTCTCCTTCTCCATCAACAACATGACATCAAGGAGAGGGTTAACTTCTCCTGGTTCTCCTTCTCCATCAACAACATGACATCAAGGAGAGGGTTAACTTCTCCTGGTTCTCCTTCTCCATCAACAACATGACATCAAGGAGAAGGTTAACTTCTCCTGGTTCTCCTTCTCCATCAACAACATGACATCAAGGAGAGGGTTAACTTCTCCTGGTTCTCCTTCTCCATCAACAACATGACATCAAGGAGAAGGTTAACTTCTCCTGCTCCAGATCTCCCCCTGTGGTCAGAAAGAACAGGGGAGACTCTTTGTTTCTCTCACTATGACTCTAGAGTCTCTACTCACTCTGAAAATAATCACCATCACTCTCTCACTCACTCTACCACACACTCCCCATGCACGCACACACACATGCATGTCCCTGCTATTCTCTTAAAGAGATCGACGCACACACCAACACATAAGTATAAACTTCAGGCCACTTACGTAGGCTACAGAGAAAGCTCTGCGTGGAGCCGTGAATTATTTGGTCTTTATTAGTATATGTTGAGTTTAATACGACAATATATGCGTTTCTAGTTGCAGCATCATTTCGGTGTATGGTTTCTTATTAGCATGACTGTGTTTGTTTTCTGACTAATAAAGACAAAATCATTTCTTGTTTTGGTCTAATTTGATAGAAAGTAAGGCTTATTATATCTTATTTATGTACTATTTACAGGATAATTTAGGTGTTTGGCCTTTAATTAGGGTATAACTGTTAGTTTTCTGTCAAAGAAAAAAAATGTTATTTCTAGTTATGGTCTAATTTGATACAAAGTATGGCTTATTACATGTTTTTAATGTACCGGAAAATAAAGTGCGACCACAAGAACAACGTGGTAGTAGTAACTTTAGATGCAGAAGAAGGATTTGACCGAGTAAAATGGAAATACTTTTTCAGAACACTTTTCTTTTGTTGATATTTTTTATTGATTGGGTTGAATTGATTTATGTATCTCCACAAGCTGCTGTATCTGTTGGACATCCCAAATATTTCCACAAGAGAGAGGCACAAAACAGGACTGTCCAGAGTCTCCTCTATTTTTTACTTTTAAGAGCAAGTGACCAGGTAAAGGACATTTTGTGTCTTGTGTCTGATGTGTTTTGTTTTATTGTTTGTTTTGTCCGTTTTTGTTTTGTATATGTGTTCATGCTGGGACAGAAAGTATATATTTAGTATATATCAATTGACCATATGTGTATGTTGCTCTCCTAATGTGTATAGTTTGTTGATTAAAAATAAAAACGAAAGTGAGAAAGAGAGAGACCTGAGAGCAAATGACATATCATAGCAGTCATCACACACACACACACACACACACACACACACACACACACACACACACACACACACACACACACACACACACACACACACACACACACACACACACACAATTTGTGGTACAATCGGCTGTCTAACCAGATTGTACTGTATTCAGTAATGCAGCTATTTACTGTTAATAACTCAAAACTCTGCCTATACCTTTTCAGTAGAAGTAACTTAGTGAGTCCTCTGACAGAATCCACTGCTCCCCTCTCAGCTGGGTCATCACAAACGTGAAGCAAAAGCCTGTTGAGGCGTCGTGGGACAAACCATTCTCAATCCCCTGGACCTGCGTCAAGCCCTTCAGCGTCATATTGAAACGCTCTGGGTCTGGACCCTTGGCGTCACTTTTAGACGCTCTGGGTCAGGACGTACGTTTAACTGTCATGCGGCACAAGAATGGGACAGTTAGGTTTAGGGAAAGATGGTGTGTGGGGTTACAAAATGTACGTTTCAGTGACACACGGGACAATTAGTGGAGTGGTGGCCTAAAGGTTAAAGAAGCGAGCTTGTGACTGGGAGGTTCAATCCCCAGATCAACAGGAAAAAATCTGGGTGGGGAAAGTGAAAGAGCAGCACTTGTCCCTCCCTCATTACCACCATCGAGGTGCCCTTGAGCAAGGCCCTTAACCCCAACCGCTCCAGTGCTCAGTGGCCAGCAGATCAGACTGTGGTTGCACTGGGCAGCTTCCAGATATGAATGTCGTCGTTGCAAATGAGAATATGTTCTCAATCAACTTACCTGGATAAATAAAAGTTAAAGGTTAATAACGGGACATGAACCCCGGTCTCCTTGGTGAAAGTCCTTTGTTGTTTGACCAATCCACCCCCGGCCCAACCAACCTCCCTACGTGGATTTTCGGTCTTCATACTACTCTCTACCGTTGTCTCTCTTAATACTATGTCATCTTAAAGTGCCGCTGTTGCTCTGCCCAGTGCATTCCATACAGACGCTGAAGGGGGATATTTTTCGTCGGTATCTGACGCTGAGAACCACTGACCAAGCATCAGGATTTTACGAGTTGGGAGTGAGAACGGGTTGCTTGGGAATGTGAGAGCAGCAGAACACGGCCTTCGTAAGATGAAGCCAGAATGTGTTGTGCAGCAGAGCAGCCGCACCCTGCACCACTGCCCGCTGTACCAGCTGCCTGCTGACTGTGCCAGGGGAGCCATGGGGGGGGGCAATCCCCCCTGACTGTGGGAGATAAATGAAACCGGGCAAAGCCCCTCATCTCCTCTGACTCGTTAAATATGCTGCTCAGTAGTCCAGCAGAGATGACACGGATACCTCCCTGTGGAGTTGATTCTGTTATCCATCCCTTTCGTTTGGACCAGCTGAGCTATGGTTGTAGATGTGTAACGCAAGTCGTTACAACATGCTGTAGTTTACTTTGGAAGGAAGCTTTTCATTCTGAGATTAACACCAAAAAACAACAACCTGGAACTGCAGGAAATAACTAATAAATGTGATGTCATGTCAAAACAACTTTTTTTTTCAAGCTGTTTAAGATTTTCCTTTATTTTCCCAGGGAGAGGATAGTTGCCAGATAACCTACACCTCGGTCGCAACATCATAAATTACCAATAAGTAAAACCTGGGGGCCCTGGTGTCAGATCCATGGCCTGAACATCCAGCAGGATATTTATAGATATTTGGCAGGACAGTTTGACTTTAACAAAGAGACTCTGGGTGGAATTTGTTTCCAGCAGAGTTCCGGAGTTTTCTGGTTTGGATTCTGATCCAGGATTTGGGTATTTATTGAGAGACAGAAGACTAATAGCAGTGAGACCAAACTGGACCCATACAATTATAGTTTTGATAGGCTGTTACTGTTTATGGAGAGTCTATAAAGTGTGCATGAGAGACTTTATATTTGGAAATTGTGACTGTAATGGAGCTCTGCTCAGTTTTCATTGATATAACATTTGATACTAATTCAGACTCCTCTCTGTCTGAAGGCAGCACACCAGAATTAATAATTATTTATGTATATATATATATATAGCGAAAAAAATAAATTGTGTATCCACCTCGTCATTTGGATCGGCTCAAAATGTAATGGGTTCTTTATTGGCCCATGCTATAACTTTCCACCAACTTAATGAAAATGGAGCCAGTAATTTTACAAAATTCTGTCAAATTTATGTTTATCTGTGTTTTAAGCCCCCAATGTCTCCTTCCAGGCAGCGCTGCCTAGGATTAGGCTGCACTAGGATTAGGCAATGGTTATGGTTATGGTTAGGGTTAGGGTTAGGGTTAGGGTTGAAGTTAGGGTTAGGTGCCTTGAAGTCAACGGTTGCAGTGCTGCCTGGAAGGAGACGTTGGGGGCTTAAAACACCATCAAGCCAAATGTATTACCTTAGAGGTTTCAAAATTACAATGATAACACAATGGTAGTCAACGTATCTAATTTTATTGTTTTTTTTCTCAAAATAAAGTCTACCACTCCCTCCACATTAAAACATTTTGCTTGTAAAACACATGCAAGATGTGTTGTGACAAAGTGCTGGTAAATGGGGATAAATAAGACAATATTATGCACAGGTGATCACTGTGAGACCAAATAAATATAGCAGAACCACTGTAAATATATACAGGAACTAGTATTTAAGTTTAAGTTTAAGTTTGTAAGTTTATTTGATTAGGACAATACACATTAATCAACATTTCTGTAAATGCGCCAGTGTTAGCCAGTCGGCTAATTTTCAACTGTAGTCCTAATTACCTAGCATTTACACATTAACTACTGAAATCTGGTGATGTTGGTTTAAAAAAGTATCCATGATGCAGAGGCAGAAACAACAAACTGTCTTGCCATATGGTCTTGCCTTTTCTTATTGTTACACCATACGTAGCTGCAAATGCATCTGAAGAGCCATGATGAGTCAAATCAGACCAATAACAGAAAAACAGTGATGTTGCTTGAGATACAATTCTCACAAAATGTGTTTTTTTATGGATGTAACGCATGGAATCAAAGGAAAAGTACAGAGGTGGACAATGCGACAGTAAACTCCAGGAACATCCACCTCTAATTTAGTGACAGTGAGTGTGTGATGGTTACTTGTTTATGCTTTAGAACTGCATTCAATCAAATACCAAATTGATGAGTTTTTCTTTCACTCACTCCACATCCAATGCTAAAGCTGTGAATGAAGCTGCTAGCAAGTAGTAGCAGCTGCATGGTTTGTGTTTGACCATCCTAATAGTCTGTGGGCCATAAAAAAGTATTACCTCTAGCACACTTTTCTGGCAGCATGAACAATGGCAGAGGCAGTACATTTAGACACTGATTCTGCTTGTTGAAGTGCAGGTGGATGAGTGGTTGAAACAGCGTTTAAATGTGCATATTGGGGTGACCTCCAGCTCACCAGATGCATGCGCCCCATGTAGGCTGCGTCCTTAGGAAGCGACTGTTGTGCATTACATTATTGCTCTGCTATTGCTATGGTCAGACAGACACAGAACCTTGTTTTGGGCTCTGGTCTCTCTGCTCTTAATCAAAGATGGAATCTGAAACTAAGTGAAAAACCCTTCTGATTAGGCATAAACCTCACCATTTTGCGACAAAGTTGGGCTGGGAGCTGCTTATGAAGTCAATTTAACAATGTCCCTAGTCTATATACACAACGTTCCACTTCCGGGATTGCTCTGGTGCAGCTGGAAATTCTGCCGGATGTCCCTCTTTTCGGCCTGATGTCTGTTACCTTTCGCTTTCCTTGTGTTGGCATTCTAAATTCCAGTGGATTTCTGAGGACTATGGTTAATTCAATTCAATTCAATTTTATTTATAGTATGAAATCATAACAACTAGGGTTAGACGACACTATAATTTACAAAGACCCAGCAATTCCAATTGTTCCCCCAAGAGCAAGCATTTAGTGCAACAGTGGCGAGGAAAAATATCCTTTTAGGCAGAAACCTCGAACAGACCCAGGCTATTGGTGGGAAGACATCTGCCGGTGCCGGTTGGGGGTATGATGAACTGTGGCAATTACAGTATTTATATTATTTTTTTATTATTATATATTATAGTAACAATAAAGATAATGGAACTATGAATATACATAATAGTTGTAGCAGTTCAGGGAGTAGCAGGGTATGACAGGGCATAGTAGGGTGTAGAAGGGCACCGAGCAGAACCACGGCGGTAGCTGTAACCATGATTTAAGTGCCACCCTGATCCAAGGAATACTCAGAGTCGATAAAACATAAGGACTCTAGGGAATAAGCTCCCCAGAGCTAAGTTAGTAACATGCATTACTGGGACATGAATCCACACAGATGGAAAAAGAGAGAGGAGAGAGAAGCTCATTGTGTCAAAGGAAGTCCCCCGGCAGTCTAAAACTATAACAGCATAACTAAAAGCTGGTGCAAGGCAAACCTGAGCCAGCTCAATAAGGGTTGGTAGATGAATCTTACGACTATGAATAGAAGCAGAGAAAAGAAGGGGTGCTTTGTCTGCAGCAAAACACCCTCCCCCGCCGATCTAGGCGAACGCTGCTACTCCTCACTCCCTATTATAAGCTTTATCAAAGAGGACAGTTTTAAGTTTACTCTAAAATGTACAGACGGTGTCTGCCTCCCGAACCCAGACTGGGAGCTGGTTCTACAGGAGAGGAGACTGATAGCTAAATGCTCTGGCTCCCATTCTACTTTTAGAGACTCTAGGAACCACAAGTAACTCTACATTCTGGGAGCACAGTGCTCTAGTGGGACAATAAGGTACTATGAGCTCTTCAAGATATGATGGTGCCTGACCATTAGCTTTGTAGGTCAGGAGAAGGATTTTCAATTCAATCCTGGATTTTACAGGAAGCCAATGCAAAGAAGCTAATACAGGAGAAATATGATCTCTTTTCTTAGTTCTTATCAGTACACACGCTGGAGCATTCTGGATCAGCTGGAGAGTCTTAAGGGTATTGTTTGAGCATCCTGATAGTAAGTAATCACAATAGTCTAGCCTAGAAGTATCAAATGCATGGACTAGTGTTTCTGCACCGTTTTGAGACAGGATGTGCCTAATTTTGGCAATGTCTCCTCAGATCTCTGCAGGGTAAATCCAGAAAGCTAGCTAGACCATCTGTCCAATCTGAGTTTTCTCTTGCACAACTAAAACAACCTTTGAACATACACGTTCCACCAAAACAAGTTCCTTCCAGAGGCCATATTTGCAGAGGCACCATTGCTACGTCCAGCGCTTAGCGCTGCCCAAGACGATTGTGATTAGTTTAAAGGGGTGATAGAATGCAAAACCGATGTTACCTTTTCATAGTTGAATGAACGACAGTTCGGTGGGTAAATAGGACATACATAGAAGCTCAAAATACCCCTATCCTCTGCAAATCTCACATTTTGAAACTGCCGCTGAAAACGGGCGAATCTCAATAAAGCTGGAAGCTGACGTCAGCATCCCAAATCCTAGTCTTTGTCACGCCCCAACATTTGCAAAGTCACCGGTTCTGGGTTACTGGACTACAAAATGCTGAGGCCCTGATCCAGGGCCTGCAGCTAGCCGCGATTCATAGGATTGAAGGGGCAGTAGCAGCTAACAAAATCCCTAATGTTCACAAAAATGCTATGTAAGGGGCGTGACGAAATTCAAACTGTAAATATACTTTAATTATGCCGAAAGTGAAGCTAACTAGCCGCGATCTGTAAACATAGGATTGAAGGGACAGCAGCAGCTAACAAAACCGCTAATGTTCACAAAAATTAATTAAATTCAAATCTGACACCATAGTTAGCTTTATAAGACCTTGGGGTACATGTTATGTAAGTGGCGTGACAAAATTCAAACTGTAAATATACGAAAGTTATGCCTAAAGTGTAGCAACGATCTTTTCCCCCAGATTAAATGGGACACATAGCCTAGCTTGCAGCCCCGAGCCCCGGTCGTCCAGTAACCGAGAAACGGTGACTTTAACTGGGTATGGAGGTTGCCGTTTTCTCGTCAGACTGTGTGGAGCTCCTAAAGTCCGACACGTCTTACTAAATTTGCAATTAGCCATCAATTTTCATAAAACAGCCCATATTTGAGCTTTATATAGCTGATTTCTCGCTTAAAAAAGTCTCAGAAGTGAATTTAATAACGAAATAGCAGACAACCAATGTATACCTTTGCAGTGTCTGAAATATGAGACCTGCTGTCTCGTCTCCAATGTGTTTCTATGGGGTTCGCTCAAACCAATCAGCGCGCAGCTCATCTAAATATTCATGAGCATACCATATTTGGAAGAAAAGCTCTTGTTCCAAATAGAGCCATATTCACAGGGTAGTTAAGGGCCTAATAAAATAGCATTGGGGCAATTTTCAGCCTAACCAATGTTACATACCCTATTAGGAGACCTTAAGGAACAGTGTAAAATACCTATATATTTATTATATTATTATTATTATTATATACTATATAATCATTCTATCACCCCTTTAAAGAAATGCCAATAAACCAGAGCAGGTTTTTCTCCCATCCCACAAAGCTGTGTGGACTAGCCGGACCTTCCTCCACAGCACTCCGGATTTTTTATCTCTTGTTACTTCTAGTTAAAAGCCCAGCAGCTGAATTTTGGTCAGTTTGAAGACATAGAAGTTCATTGAAGTATGAATCAAACAGGTTAAAAGAGCATTACAATAATCTAAACAAGAAGAAATAAAGGCATGAATAATCACTGGCATCTCAACTTTAGTCAACTTTTCCTCAATTGGAAACAAAACATGAAAGCACAAGCTGGCAATATAATTCTCAAGAGACAGGGATTGGTCAAAGATGACACATACAGTTGTGTTCAAAATAATAGCAGTTGCATTAACCTCATAAATCAAATCTTTTTGTAGACGTGATAGTTCTACATGGCAAATAATTTACTAATAGTGTTGTAGAGTCATAGAAAACCAACAGAGCCACCAGTCATGACATGCATGCTGCTCATTCTGTGTAATTGAATCTGTAATTAAAAGGGGCATGTTCAAAATAATAGCAGTGTTGTGTTCAATTACTGAGGTGATTGATTCTGTGAAGAAACAGGTGTCAAATATGGCCCATATTTAAGGAAGGAAGGAAGCAAATTTTGTGCATTCTGGTTATAGTACATTTCACACTGAAATTCTCAGTCATTCCAGACATTGCTCTGAGGAACAGCGGACTTTGATTAAAAAGTTGAATGGAGAGGGGAAAACATATAAAGAAGTGTAGAAAAGTATAGGCTGCTCAGCCAAAATGATTTCAAATGCTTTGAAATGGCATCCAAAGCCTGAACGACGTGGGAAAAAAACGGTCAACTACCATTCGAATGGATCGAAGAATAGCCAAAATGGCAAAGGCTCAACCAATGATCAGCTCCAGGAAAATCAAAGAAGACTTAAAGTTACCTGTGAGTACTGTTACGATCAGAGGAAGGCTATGTGAAGCAAAGCTATCAGCTAGATCAGCTAAAGTCCCAGTGCTGAAAAAAAGACATGTACTGAATAGGTTGAAATTTGCCAAAGGACACATTGACTGGCCAAAGGAGAAATGGCGCAACATTCTGTGGACTGATGAGAGGAAAATTGTTCTTTTTGGGTCTAGGGGCCGCAGACAGTTTGTCCGACGACCCCCATACACTGAATTCAAGCCACAATACACTGTGAAGACAGTAAAGCATGGTGGTGCAAAAATCCTGATGTTTCTCATACTGTGGTGTTGGGCCTATTTATCGCATACCAGGGATCATGTATCAGTTTCAATACATCAAAATACTTGAAGAGGTCATGTTGCCTTATGCTGAAGAGGAAATGCCTTTGAAATGGGTCTTTCAACAAGACAATGACCCAAAACACACCAGTAAGCGAGCAAAGTCTTGGTTCCAGATGAACAAGATTGATGTTATGGAGTAGCCAGCCCAATCCCCAGACCTCAATCCCATAGAAAACTTGTGGGGTGACATCAAAAATGCTGTTTCTGAGGCAAAACCCAGTAATGCAGAGGAACTGTGGAATGTAGTTCAATCGTCCTGGGCTGGAATACCTGTTCACAGGTGCCAGAAGTTGGTCGACTCAGAAATAATGGTTATGCAACTAAATATTAGTGCAGTGATTCAAAGTAAAGCAAACCCTTGAGACATTTTTCAGTTCATACAGTAAATGTTTGAGTTTGTAAAGAAAAATGCACATATTGCTATTTTGTTGAACAGCCTAACATTCCTTTTTCTTCACTTTCTGTAAAGGTATAACACAAACTTGATCAATTTTGATCATTTGATTTGGAATTGAATGTGCCGTGTTCCCAATGCAATGATATTATGGAATTAAAAGCTATTCTAAAGATTTTGAGCATTATTCACTTTTTTAAATCACACTGCTATTGTTTTGAACACAACTGTATATTACAAATATTATGCCAAGCACAAGCACTTAACAAGCCCAAATACTGCTGAATGTCAGGAATTGAACTTTCAGGAGCAATTATAAGAGCTTCTGTTTTTTCAGCATTTAACAGGAGGCAGTTGTCAGCTTCCAAACATTCATTAAAAATTGACAATTGGTTAAAATCATGGGGAGCAAAATAACAATGTCATCGACATAAAGATGATAAGAGAGGCCACTATAATGGCTAATACTATGTCCAAGAGGCACCATTTATTGAGTGAACAGCATTGGACCTAAAACAGAACCCTGTGGGACATAACAAGACAGATGTGTTGTAACAGACATAAACTCACCCACAGAGACAAAGAAACTTTGTCCGGAAAGATAGGATGAAAACTAATCCAAGGCAGATCCGGAAATACCCACCAACTGGTTTAAAAGGATGCTATGATTGATGGTAACGAAAGTAGAGCTGATGTCGAGGAACACCAATAAAGACCATTTCCCATCATCTGCAGCAGTTGTAATGTCATTAGTGACTCTAAAGCTACCTACACAGGTTTAAAACATCACTGCTTCTGGCTTTGGTTGTGCTTTGAAAGGTCAGCCGCAACGAGGTCAGTGTTGAAATCATTTTAACTTTGAGCACAGCGCACGGTGCAGTTTCAAGTGGCACACTACGCCAAGGGTAGCGCTTCTTTTGAGTTGTCTCCACCACAGAAAACAATGGCACAGCCAGCGCAGAGTGGTTTTACCGTGAATCATGTGTAGAAGAGCCGTTTCCGTAGAATGGGATATTGGAGAGGAGATTCCATGTATCTAGATTAGCAAGAAAAAAGGGTATGAGACTTGGAGAAAAAAAAATCTGAATAAACTTCTGAAATAACAGAATAGGGAACAGTTCATAGTAGGGCTGGGCAGACTAGGGCTGGGCAATCATTCAATATGATAATTTATCGTCTTTCAGTGGAATCATATCTTTATGAAATCATATCAAGTTATCGTGACATACAATTACAATGGCTAAATTGATAATAACAAGCACATACTAACTCAATAGTCTCAGAAAACCTGTTGTGAAACATGAATTGATGATTATGAAAGATCTCATTGTAAAAAATATTTTGTGAAAGGCTGTGATTGTCAACCCTACAATATCGTTGCAATATCGATATCGATGTATTTGATCAAGAATATCGTGATATCAGATTTTCTCCATATCGCCCAGCTCTAGTTCAGACCAAAGATTTGAGACGAGTTGAAACTTGCATGTACTTGTAATGCGCCAGTCTGCAATGTTATGAAATCTGACTAAGTTTTCTGAGGAAGGAACCGCCAACCCCCCGCTTAATATGTGTCAATGTTGAAGCGAAACCTATGCACTTGAGCCCTGGGATGGTGAGTCTTCAGAGAGCGGTCAATCCCTGATACTTAAGAAAAAGAGGAAACATAACTAGCGTGAGGGTCTGGGGAAGTTTCTGAGCATGGAAATCGATGTTCCACCCCAGCTATCAGTCAGGACTTGTATCCTTTGTGCAGAAAGCTGTCTGTCTGTGCTCCCAGAAGCATGACTGCTGCCTCCCCTGTGACTGTTGCTGAAGTGTCCTTCTGGAGAAGAAAAGAGGAAGTGCTTTGATGCTCCTGTGGGTCCTTTCCATCTCATCCCCCCGCCCCCCTCCGCTCCCCCATCTGCTGGCTGACATTGCTCATGTGTAACGGCTGACTACTCAAAAGAGATTATCACTGCTGTTTCAAGTAGCATAGGTCTCACATCAACTGATTTGTCTGTGATAGTATAATTAACTTATATTAACGTAAAGTCAATTGAAATTTCTACAACATGATTAACATGAAATCTATCAGTTATAATTTAGCATTTTGGTCAGGGAGGGAACAGAAGAAAGTTATTTGCAGAATAGTAATGTTTTGACTCAATATGGGATATTGTCAATCAATATCAACATGACATATACAGTCATGTGAAAAAATTAGGACACCCATGCTAAAGTTGACTAAAAAGAGGAATAAAAAAAATCATCTTTTGCAAATTGATCTTAATGCCTTAATTAAAAAAAATAGGAAGAATCCAATATTTAAGGACACCAATTTTCTTTGTGAATGAATAATGTATCGTAAATAAATAAATAAATGATCTTCCTTAAAATACAGGGGGCATAAGTCAGTACACCCCTATGTTAAATTCCCATAGAGGCAGGCATACTTTTATTTTGAAAGGCCAGTTATTTCATGGATCCAGGATACTATGCATCCTGATAAAGTTCCCTTGGCCCCCACATCATCACATACCCTTCACCATACCCCCCCCCATCATCACATACCCTTCACCATACCACCACATCATCACATACCTTTCACCATACCCCCACATCATCACATACCCTTCACCATACCTAGAGATTGGCATGGGGTACTTTCCATAAAATCATCTCTCAATGCAAATCAAACCAGCTATTAGGCTAACTGAAATAAAACCATGCCAGTCTCTAGGTATGGTGAAGGGTATGTGATGATGTGGGGGGTATGGTGAAGGGTATGTGATGATGGGGGGCTATTTTAATTACAAAGGCCAAGGGAACTTTATCAGGATCATAGTATCCTGGATCCATGAAATAACTGGCCTTTCAAAATAAAAGTCTGCCTACCTCTATGGGAATTTAACATAGGGGTGTACTGACTTATGCTTAAGGTTGGTTTTTTCCTAATTTTTTTAATTAAGGCATTAAGATCGATTTCCAAAAGATGATTTTTTTTATTCCTCTTTTTAGTCAACTTTAGCATGGGTGCCTAATTTTTTCACATGACTGTATGCATGGGCGTAAATTTGATCTAACAGCTGGGAGGGGGATAATAAACAAACAAAAGCAATTTTTGAAGTGGACACAAATAATACAGCCAACATTGTACAGTTATAGAAAATGTGTAGTTTTGGAACTCCAGTGAGTAGGCTGGCAAGCCGTTTTAGTCACTTTAAACACTTTTTTCTCTAATAGAGATGATGCAGAACTGAGAACTGAACCTCCTAGCAAGTGAGCTAGATAACTAGCCAGCCGGCTTAGCTAAAAAAACTAGCATTGTCCTCAAGTGGTTTAAGACTGCTGTGGGTTAAACCCCTAATTAGAAAAACAACACTGTGATCCATTCTTTAAAAAACTAGTATCAACCTGTCTCTAACATGTCTCTAACCTTTCATTATTTTCAAAAGTACTTTGAATAGTGGTGTCTCATAGACTGGGTAAACACAGCCCGATCTGCTGGTGATTTGATTTCTCCCATTCCTCCTCAAGCTGGAAACCTGTACTTTTTTCTATCCTGCTTCCATTACAAATTTGCGGGAACCAATCACAAACTGGCTTATCCACCTGGCGCCCTATTGGCGGGTTTAACACGATGACGATAGAGATGCAACCAAGCAGCTTCTTGTTTACATTCCACATGATAGCCACCGAAGCGCAGCAACCGTTGACGCTGCTGTCGCTGCTACGTCCCCCGGATCGTTGGTCTGATTGGTTGAAGGACTATCCAGTTGCGTACAGAGTCATTTGAACTATGCCCGTCGATCACGACTCTTGTGCAGAGAAAATACAGAGCAGACTCCCCAGACTAATGTTCAATCTTAAAAGATTGAGCTTGGTCTGGTGATAGCCAGACTAGGTGTCTCAACAACTTTCAGCCCATATGTTCAATAGTACTATATTTTAAGCTTTTAAGCTCAAGTACGCTATTTGCAGAGGCTTTAACAAAGAAAGAGCTTAAAGTATTGTGTTTCTTTCCTTTAGTGCAAACCACTCTAAAAGGCACTACACTTACTTAGTTTAACTCCTTGGTTCTTAAATGCCACCCAAGATGCAGAGAACAGGAAAAACTGGTGTCTTTAAGTTAAGGAACAGACACTGTACTGAAAATACTTTCAGTATTAGGCAAATATGCACAGATACTTTAAATAAAAACATATTTCAAACATAAAGTTTCTTACCTGCAGCCTAATGTAACACATTTGGTTTTAAACATTTTGTTCTCTGGTGTCTTGTTAATAAAGGAACCAATACTGTGAATTAGGGAAATACTTCCAGTATTAGGCATGGCTATTTCAAATAAAGAAAATTATTCCAAGTGTAGTGCACAGATACTTAAAATGAAAACATAATAAAGTGCAAAATGAAAGCACAATCATTTTTTTTTAAATAGAGAAGATACTTCCAGTATATCACATATCACATATCACGTCAAAGTATAAAAGTTTCTTTACAGTAGTGCCATGCCATAGACAGTAAAAAGTGCAAAACAGTGACAGAGCACACTTGTACGTACACACACACACACACACACACACACACACACACACACACACACACACACGGCCATATGTTCAGCGGGGACTGCCATTCTCTTAATCAGGCTAGTTGGAAGCTGAGCGGAGATGAAAACAAGATCCCCTCTCAGTTTGTTTTTGAAATACATAAAAACTGTTAAAAAGCCAGGGCTAAGTATTTTTCTGACATAGTCAGTAAACACTCTCACAGAACTAAAGTCCTGTTCAGCATAATAAATTCTGCTCTCAATCCTAGTAAATCCCATGCTGTTGAAGCATCCACAGCCATTTGTGAGAAGTTCCTGAAATACGAAAATTTGAGACCATTAGATCTCAGTTCCGTGCTCCTCTCCCTGACACCCGGCCCAATAGCCTAGTCCACCTTTAATCAATTTCAACCGGTTTCTTTGTCTGAGTTGGGGGACATACCTTCATGCATATGAAATCTACTACCTCTCCCATGATGTTGTTTCTTCACATATCATTAAGGATACTTTTCATATCATCGGCCCTGGTATTCAAATTATGAAATTCCTGCTTAGCCACTGGCACTGTCCCTGTTCCGCCACGGTTCAAAAATCATAACCTTGATGTTTAATGGTTAAATAACTTTTGGCCTATCTCAAAACTGTAATTGAAATGAGTCCTGTCACAACTACAACCTTTTCTAGACACCGATGATATCCTTGTCAAAAAGTCAAAATGGGGATTTAAGGAAAGGCAGACAAAGACTGGAAGGAAAGTGACTTGCAACAGAAACAGACCTGTGTATCAAAATAAAACAGGAAGTGAGCAAAGTAGGATGATTCACGTAAAAGAAAACTAACACATGACCTAGGAGCAGGGCGTGACAGCCACAGCACGGAAACAGCACTATTAAAAGTATCAAACCATCTGTTACTCTCTGATGACTCTGGGGAAAATGCCATCCACGTTTTATTAGATCTCAGTGCAGCCTTTGACACTGTGGACCATGACATCGTTTTGAGACGTCTTGAACAGTGGATTGGTATTACGGGTACAGCAATAAACTTGTTTAAATCATATCTTAGTTTCAGGACATTCTCAGTAGCATTAGGTCAGTTTTCCTCATCCACTGCCCCTGTCACTTATGGTGTCCCTTAAGGTTCCATCCTGGGTCCAGTTCTTTTCTGCCTGTACATGCTGCTCTTGGAAACATTATTAGAAAATACAACATCTCCTGTCATTTCTACGCTGATGACACATAGCTGTATGTGTCGCGGAAATCTAGGGACTCCTTACAGCCTCTCCTAAAAGACATTAAAGGTTGGATGGCAAATTACTTCCTTCAGCTAAACAATAACAACACTGAATTAATTATCTTTTGTCCAAAAATCAACTCACCCCCCATTAGTCACATGCAAAAAACCTTGGTATCATACTTAACTATGAACTCTGTCTTGACAACAAATCAGTTCTGTTGTTAAAATAGTTACTATCAGTTAAGAACCATTTCCAAACTCAAGCCAATTTTGTCCTTTAATGATTTGGAAAAAGTCATAATGCTTTCGTTACATCCAGGCTGGACTATTGTAACTCCCTTTTTAGGCCTTTCCCAGTCTTTATTACAGTAAGTCTTCTACAGATGGTCCAAAATGCAGCTACAAGTATGTTGACTGGTACTAAAAAATGTGAGCACATCACCCCAGTGATAGCCTCTCTTCACTGGCTCCCTGTCCACTTCCGAAATCCAGTTTAAGACCCTGCTGATCACCTTCAAGGCTCTTAATGGTCAGGCACCATCTTATATTATGGATCTTATTCACTGGCACTCAGTGGTCCGAGGTCTCTTAAATCTGATGACAGATCTCTCCTGTATGTCCCTGGATCTTGACTCAGACTAAAAGGTGACAGAGCTTTTGCACTTGCAGCTCCAAGAATGTGGAACCAGCTGCATTTTGGGAACTGATGTGCTCCCTCCATTCCTGTTTTTAAATCTAGGTTAAAAACACATTTTACTCACTGGCCTTTTTAACACACTAGTGCCTCAATCTGCTATCATTTTTATGATTCTGTATTTGTAAATTGCTGCTTGTTGTCGTTGGTTACTTACTTTACTTACTTACTTATTGGAACATCTAACTTTAACATTAACAGATAACATCTACTTAATTTACATGTTTCCATCCTAAGCTCAGCAGACTGTTATAGCCCTTCTACGCCAGTAAATATTTTAGCAATTAAAACACAAACAGGTCTAAATGCTGGCCTGCAGCTAACTGTCAGCTGAGAAAACATGAAAGCACCTCTTGTAATCGCTGCAATTGAAGGGCTAATCAGTCGCCCTCAGAAACAGTTCAGCCTGGCAGGGATCAGTGAAATACCAGCCTAATGCTCCCTACTCTGTCTCTGCCTCAATTTCACCATCTACAATGTCACTTCACATCCCACACTTCCTCTATCACTGCCTTTTATGACTACAATGAACTTCCAGGATCAAGCATATTAATTGCAACGTGTATTCTCATTAATGTGAGAATATATGTTACTCTCATCAGTGTCTGTCTCAGATAATAATCCTTCAAATTGATTATGCTTTTCTATACCCGTTTGATAATATGTAATACCTTTTGACTTTTTGTCACTATTTGTAGGGTGTCTTAATGTCAGTTAAAGGGCTGGTGGGCTATTGGACATTCAGAACATGAGTATAGCAGTAAACAAATATTTGCTTTGTATATAGTGCAGTAATGGCATACTGAGCAGAGAATTAAGACACACTCCCTTTTTGTGTGTGTAGTAATCCGAGCTTCTCTGTTCTTCATTTTCACAAAACGTATTTGACGAGTTGGAGAACTGTCTGTGAGAGCCGTGTGGAGGCAATCCCAAAACACGTTTGGTTACAGTATTTTAAGTAGAGCCCCTTTAAAGCCCAAATTATACTGTCCATGTGTCCAACGTGCTGCACAACCTGCAAACTGTTATTAGCTGGGGGTTACGTACCCACAAGGTTCTTTGTTGACGCCCATAAACGTCCCACACACAGCAAAATAAGAAATAATGGGTAGGGTCTCTGCAGATACAGACACTACCATATCTCTGAACTCTCTCTTTAACCAAATAACACACATGTAGGCTGTTTTATGTTATCTTATTTTGAAAACTAACGTAATAACTAATGTAATATTTTTTCACTCCCATTCACTGAGCCTCTTCTGAAACAGTTTGGAGCCCCCCTGGGGAGGACAGCCTCCCACTTTGAAAAGCTCTGCTAGAGCAGTGGTTCCCAAACTTTTTGTTTTTGCTTTTTCAAGTTTTTGTTATGGCACCCCGAGTCACCCAACCATCAATATAACATATATGTACACAGTTGCTCATTGGATTGAACTATTTTATTTATTTATTTCATTCTTTATTATCATATTATAACTTTAGTGAAATTTCATTAAAGAAGTATTCATGCCTACTCTATTAAGTTATTTTCTCTCTCTCTGCTTGTTCTAAGGAGGCTTTCACACATAAAAATCCAAACCAAGGACCAGACCAAGGTTCTTGTTTTTGCATTTGATCCGGTAAGTTTTGGTTTCACACTGCAGTTATGCAAGCGCACTAAAGAACTATATGTGACAAAACGACGTCGTGTCGTCATCACATACGTGGTTTTCCCGTCCTCTCGTATCCTCTCTCTGTGTCTGAGTTTGTCCAGCTGACTGCTGCTCTCCCCATGCTGCTGCGGCTTTTGTTTTGTTGCGTTGTTGAGAAGCAAGACACTAACTTTACTTGGGGTGTGAGGAGCTGCAACATATATTCAGAAAAAAACTGAAACCTACACTATACGTTTACTACCACTTAACAAGTAAACTGCTAATTTATTCTCAGCTCTGATAGTCAACACACTCCTCTGCACTGAGCGCTGACACGTCTCTCTCTCACGTACACACTAAACACTGAGCTATTCCTTAAAATTCCGGCCAATTTTTATGTTAATCTTGATCGCTATAGCTACGAGAGTACTTTCGATAGAAAAAACCCCAACCAGAATCAGTGCAGGTAACACGGAGAAGCTGAAGCTACGTACTACAAGCGTCCCCTGAGCTAAAGCGGCAGTGGTCGGGGCAAGTTTTAGAGTGCCTATGTGCCTCTTAACAGACACAAAATGCAATTAATATGTCTGTGCCACATGAACAGGGCCCTTACGTGTCAACAAGATGCGTTTTCAACTCAGACATTGTTTAAATTCACCTACCCTGGTCCCTGTCTCGATCCTGCCGGTAGCTAGCTTGCCCTGCTAGCTGATAGCTGTTAGCAGTTAGCTGCTAGCTGCCGTCCAGTGAGTGTATTCAGACAGGCTTCTGTGATAATCATCCCAATAACAATCCATGGAGCGGCGGTGGTGTGTCTATGTTCTTCAGAGGACAGGTCATGTCACGTCTTGAAGTTTATTCCCCCCTAAAAAAACAGTAGTACGGTAGTAGCTTTAGCTGCTAGCTGCCCTCCGGTGAGTGTGTACAGCCAGATAGCCGTTAGCCATTAGCCGTTAGCTTCTAGCTGCCGTCCGGTGAGTGTATTCAGACAGGCTTCTGTGATAATCATCCCAATATTGTTATAACAATGTCTGAGTTGAAAACGCATCTTGTTGACACGTAAGGGCCCTGTTCATGTGGCACAGACATATTAATTGCATTTTGTGTCTGTTAAGAGACACAAAGGCACTCTAAAACTTGCCCCGACCACTGCCGTTTTAGCTCAGGGGACGCTTGTAGTACGTAGCTGCAGCCTCTCCGTGTTACCTGCACTGATTCGGGTCGGGATTTTTTCTATCGAAAGTACTCGCATATAGCGATCAAGATTAACGTAAAAATTGTCCTTAAAGGAGCTTTCACGGTCTTATAACACGATGATAGCCTGCCAGAGTTTCCTGTATTTGGTCCGAAGCCCGAACCATCCAAAAAATGCTTTCACACTAGAAACGAACGGGACCATGGTTCAGTTTGATACGACCAAACCAAATTTCGGTCGTTTGGTCCGAACCGTGGTCCGGGGGAGCTTTCACACCTGTTATTTTGGTCAGAAAGTCCGGACCAAATGAGGTAGGTGTGAAAGCCCCTAACTCAATCAGCTGACCGATGACATCAATGAGATGATTGGCTCACAGCGGTTGTAGCAAAATCTGACTGTAAAATGTTTCAACTGTTTGTTTCCCTGCTGCTGTCTGCTGCCATTTCAGTGTCAGATTGGTACAGCCCTCATCCACCCCAATCACCTCCAGTTTTCATCACAAACAGCACCTTTGGGTCTTTCCACTGAGCCCATCAGAAGTTCTGCTCCATTTGTCGTGTCAAAGCTTTCCATGGCTTTCTTCAATGGTCACTATTTTTCTGCTGAGCTCCTAAAAAACTTGAGATGAAGAGTGTGTTGTTACTACGACAACCGGCGAATGTGAGTTATAATGTGGTTAGCTGCATATTAAGCAGAGCTTTTAATTCTGAGATTTCCGTATTTATTGTTTGTTTTTTTGTTGTTGTTTTTTTTAAGATTATTTTTTGGGTCTTTTTTAAAGAATAGAATAGAATAAACTTTATTGTCCCCGAGGGGAAATTTGTCTTGGGCAAAACATCTTGAAAGGCATGAAGGAAGGACACATATGACTGTACAGACATTACATCATCTTAAAAAGTGACTGTAATAATGAAAGAGCGAAGTTCAAAAAAGTGCTGGTGTATTTATTGCACTTTGCTCTGTTGTGCTAAGATTTACTATTGAAGTTCAGCAGCTATTATTTTATTAGATAGTGCAGATAGAGAGGAAAGGGGGGAGAGAGAGGGGATGAAACGCAGAAAAGATAGTATGGATAACAGAATTTTTCCTGCATAGATGAATTTTAGGCACCCCCCCCCCCCCAAACGAGGTTTTAGCCAGCACCAAAGGAAAACCACCAGCACCAAAACGTCTTTGACTTCCAGCGCTCAACTCGCAGTTGAGACAGTTTTATAACTGGTTAAAAACTTCTCAACGTCACGTTAAATAGTAGTCCACTTCCTCGTTTTGGTAAAGTTTTTACAGGTTTTTAGAAGCCAAGCCAAGGTACGGTATGCAATGTTCACACTAATTAAACAAACAGTACTTTGGGGGTCAAGTGTACTCTGACCCGGGCCCAGGTCCCTGATGTGAAATGCCCCTTACTGCATTATATTCCTTTATACTTTTTATTTTTCAATTGTCACCTGTCTCCTGATCGCTCAAAATGTCCTGGGTGAGGAAGAGGACCCACTCTTGATATTTGTCCCCCCCTAAAGGCCCAATCGGAGCCAGGTATATAAGTATAAGATATGGAGGAGTACAACAGATGCATATCCCAAGACCAGCACAGCTGTATCTGTGTTAATAAAGTTGGTATGGGAACAGTTGCTCTACAAAGCCCCAGTGCCAGCAGCGACCCCCAATTAAAGGCTTTGCTGGTGTTTCTTTGGCATAAATCATAAGTTTAACCCCAGGGAGCGTTGGGTCCTGCCCTCCTCAGCTGTCTCTGTTTATATTTAGTGCTGCAGGCAGAAAGATGGAGCTGTGGTGTAGGGTTACTGTGAAACCCAACCTGCAGGGCTGTTTGGTCATTTGGCCCATATTTTTTTTCTCCCTCAGTGGTCCCTGTGCAGGTATGTACTGTATCAGATACTCCCTCCCTGGCATGGGAGCGTACGTTTTTGCTGTTGCTAGAGGCTGAACCCATAATATAGTCCATAGCATTTCTTAATCTCCATCTGTCAGCTCGATGTTATGTTCACTGCAGACACATGTTCCTGGTGCCTACACCAGGTTTATTACCAATGCTTAGTGCATCACAATGGAACTTTATCGGCGCACGAACACTTCTGATTTCACGTCTTTTCCTGCTGTCAGACTGAAATCAAAGCAGTGATCCTGTATAATGTGAAAATCATTAGAATTCAAATTTTTATGATTGGGATGTTAAAATAATTATGTAAAATAAACACCAACACATTAAACACATTTAAATTGTATTCCACATTTAAAAAATTGTTAAGTGTATTAATGCACTATGATAATAATACTGTGGTGAACATTTTTGTAAAGGGTGCTTAGAAAGGACCCGTGTATGCACATAATGTGCCTGAATGTAAACAACCTATGGTCCTATGGCTACACGCTTATTGTTGATTTTGAGTACTTCTATACTTTATAAATGTTTCATTTTAAAAAGATGAGTCATCACTTGGCTTGGTAGTCAGGTGTTACATCAGCAAATAGAATGATAATGTCAATATCTGTGCTCTGTTATCCTCTGTTGACTTCTACAGTCAGATCTGTGGAAGGATTCTTCATTATGTTCTGTTTTTATAATAAAATGTTGTCAAGGATAGCCTTTGGTGGAACCAGATGTGGAGGTCCTCCCTCTCCAGCTGCTGCTGACTCCTGGCCAGGCAACCTTTGACCTTTTCCAGGACGATGCGCCGACCATCCTTCAACAGAGACAGGATAGCCAGGAGAGTCAAAACTCAAATTCACTAAGGAGGGCCACACTGGAAAATGAGAATCACATCAAGTTTATTGCTTTGTCTTCGAAAAAGTCAAATATCTTTGACTGTATTATTGCATGTTTCATATAGTCTTCTTTCTTACAGTTTTGTCGACTAAAATGTCGAAGGAAATGCCAAAAACGTTGGAAAAAGCATCAAAAACTTAGAAAATAGCAGCTAAAATGTAAAAAAAAAAAAAAAAAACGTCATGTCGCAAAAAATGTCAAAACCGTTGAAGAGAGTGACAAAAATTAGGCGGGCTGAAATTAATTGTCAAGCTACATTGATATGGGGGCCGGATTTAGCCCACGGGCCTTGAGTTTGACACGTGTGTCCTATACCATACTGTACTGTATATAACCATTTGTTATCTTGTGACCCAAGTTCCGCAACAAGGTCACATGATGCCAACTGATCTATCTCCATGCCAACTGAGCATACTTCAATTTGCTAATAACCTACAAACTGTGAGATGCTTTTGAAAGTAAAAAAAACCCAGCTTGAGTTAAGATTATTTTGTGAAGTTGCTATTGTATGCTATTGTAATACTATTTAGTGCACAGAGTCAGTTCTCTTTAGACTTTGCTCTTATAGAACCAGTGTATTAGTAATAGTCTGCCTGAACCTGAACTAAAACTTTGGAGAGCTTCAAAGGTTGAAGATACATAGACCCAGAATGTATGTGTTTCAAAAAGGTAACTGGTAATGTACCAAATAAAAATTGTAACAACATCTAGACCTTGCGGATGGATATTTCACCTTTTGTTCTGTATTCAAAAACTGTGCAGCCAACAACAGGATGCATCATGGACCTCCATGCAGTTTCCTCTCTGTACAGTACAGCGTTTCTTGGTGCTCTATTTAGGGTTGGAAGCACAGATTAAGAAGGCTTTAGCACTCTCTGTAATATCCCCTTCCAGCTAGGATAACCTTGTTTTTACCTTGAACTTCATTCTTTGACTTATCAGGTCATCTTCTGCTTTCCTTCCAAGAACGTTTTTTTTATGTATAGATATCAGGAACAAGGACATGTTCTTCACAAGAGACTGCAAGATAAATGACATCCAAAAATGAATCGGCCAGGTTCACAAAAGAGAACACACAGGGAACAGCAGATATGACGCAAATTACTGGATAAACTCTATCAATAACAGACCTTTTACGACCACAAAATTATGACTGAAATTTACCAAGCGGTATCAAAATATTTTCTCAGTAACCCTGAGAATATGTTTCAATATTTGCTCCACTTTAGTAGTTTTTCCAATTCCTCTCCTCAACAAGGGAAATCAAGACTTAAATGAGCGAGTTGTAAATGATCATCTGGCAGACTGAGGTTAGAGCTATAAAATGAGCTGAGGGTGGTCTGACTCAGACCTTCCAAAGGCCAATCCAGGTCAGTGAACCACAGTCAGAAGCCACCACTGGGTTCCAGGGGGCCATTCCAGGATTTGGGGTAGGGTGGCACAGGGGGGACCAATAATCAGTCAGAGTGGCGGCCCATGGGGATTTTATCAGAATACAGCCTAGAAAATCTGCTTAGAAATATATGAAATATTGGATAGGATAGAACAACACAATGTCTGATGGAGCCACGGTGCCTCTGCAAAAGTCTCAGGAAGGAACTTGTTTTGGTGGAACATGTGTACGTTCAAAAGTAGTTTTAGTCGTGCAACAGAAAACTCAGATTGGACAGATAGTCTAGCTAGCTGTCTGGATTTACCCTGCAGAGATCTGAGGAGCAGTTAACCATAGTCCTCACAAATCCACCAGAGGTTAAAACGCCAACACAAAGAAAGAGGAAGACGACGACGGAGGAAATCCGGCCAAAAAGAAGGACATACAGCGGAATCTCCGGTGGCAAGGGGTCAATCCTGGAAATGTAAGCTTGTGGATATAGACTAGGGAGATGGTAACTACCTTTGGGGTGGACTTTGGGCTTTTCACTTTGTAAAGCTATTACATGCACAACAAATATTTATAACACAATAAAGGAAAGGGAAAAATATGAGCTCTTTAAAACCAGATCAGAACAGACCCTTTGATAAAGCCAGGCAATGTGGTGTTGCTTTACCTTTGGCATGAAGCTCAATGGACTGCAGTGAGCTGAGACAGCAGGGGGCTGGGGGATATGGCAGATGGTATGTATGAAATAAACACATTGGTTAACTGATCCCACAAACAATCGCTGATTACAAAATGATGTTCGGCTTGCATTGAGAGTGACTATCCTACATGAACAGGCACTTGACGCCTGTTCAGAAACAATGTGAGTCAAAGCAGCCCAGACTGAAATGGATAGAGTTTTGGCTCAACAGTTGGGTATGGACAGCTGATCTGCAGATACAGGAAGTTTGTCCAGGAGTATTATACAAACCTCACACAGCTTTGTTATATTACAGTCCAGCCCACGTGGTCAAAAGTATAGCTGACATAATGAGTCAATTTAAACAATTTTGATTATATTATTTTCATCCTATTTCACAAAAACATCCCCCGCTCTCAGCCTGGACTGTTGGTCAGATAAAACAAGCAATTTAGAGAGATCATCTTTAGGTCTGGGAAATTGTGATGGACATTTCTTTCTGACATTTTATAGACCAGGGATCTTCAACATTTTTTAAGCCAAGGACCCCTCTAACTGAAAGAGAGACAGAGCAGGGACCCCTACTACATATATTGTATAAAATTAAGTTGTATTATAAACTGGGCCTACAATAATGTGTGGGCAGCCTAAAACCTTTATACATAATTTTTTTGCATAGAATACCAAGCTATTCAAATAATAATTGTTGGCATGATTTTATAAATCATCTTTTAATGTTACACATACATGTGGCACAGTGAATCCTCAAGATTAACTGTCTCCTTGGATGGCTGCCTTAGTGACCACCTTACCTATAGGCCAGTAAGCCTATCATCAGTGGGGATTTATATTTGCTAATACTATGTTAGAATTATGTTAAGACATTTTGATTTATGAAAATACTTTGAAATACTGACAATAATTGTGTGCCCCCCCCTGTCACTCTGAGGACCCCCTAGGGCAGTTGTTCTCAAACTTTTTTCAATAATGTATGAATGTTGAATTGTTTCTTTAAGCCAAGTATCCCCTGACCAGCGCTAATCATTTTTGGAAGAAAAATAGTCTATATAAAGAGGAAGAATACAGCGCTGTCAGTGATAGATTTACTAAACAACAGCATTGTACCTGGAAAACATTTAGATGCTGATGAGAAAAGGAGACAAACATTTGGAAAAAGACAAAACCTTGGAAAAAGATGGTAGAAAGAAGGAAGGAAGGCAAAAATAGGTCGAAAATACTATCAAAAACTTTAAAAACAGTGACATAACTTCCAAAAAAGGTGACACAAATGTCAAATTTTTGGTAGGAAAAAAAAAAGTCTACATAAAGAGGAACAATGTTCTGGACAACAGCCTTGTAACTATTAAACATTTTGTTAAATATCTCACGTACCCCCTGCAGTCCTCCAAAGTACCCCTAGGGATACACGTACCCCATTTGGGAAACACTGCCCTAGGGGTCCCGGACCCCCTGTTAAAGATCTCTGTTATAGGGCAGAGGATTCATTGTGAAAATAACGATGATGAATCAATAATGAAAACAGGCCTACTTGTTAGCTGCAGCTCTAATCAAAAGAAACAAAAGCCTTTTTTCATCTTCATGACATATATGTTGCAAATTCAATATCACAATTTTAGGTTTATGTTGACATCAAAAGGATGCACAGGTAGATTGGGTGTAAAATGCTCTGCTGTTTTAGGGAGCTCTGACAGAATCGATGGCGAACTGTATACCTGCATGAATATGATTGGATGTTACCAGTCAGCTGGTAGCCTAACAGCTGATAAGCCACTGATAGAATGTGTATGCGGTCAAACAATGATTGAGACAATGAGTCTCAGTAATTTTCTAACAGTGATTTGACACACACACACACACACACACACAGACACACACACACACACACACACACACACACACACACACACACACACACACACATCTTCAACTATTGCTATTTCATTTTAAGATTATTTTCTATTGGATATTGAAGTTCATAAATAAGGGTTTTGGCATGGCTGGCCTAGTGGCGGTATATCCATGGTGGTATTGGAAGGGGGATTTCATTCTTGCATGTTTTGTTCTGTTGTGCATGATCAATGCAAATCAAATCAGACCCTAAATATGGATGTAAACAATGCACAATTTAAAACGTTTAAAAAAAAGAAATGCATTCTACAAATTTTAAACCTTAAAGCATTTTGGTGAGAATGTAAACATTTCTCCTCCACAGGGCACCTTTTCCCCCCTCTAGGCCTTCTTCTCCAGCCTTTTGGGGGTAATTTTTAACAGTTAAAGACCTGAAAATGATCAAATTCCCAGTTTGACCCCTGGATAAAAATCTTGAATGTAACTCTTTACATGGAATGGCCGTTAAATGAGGTTATACACTGATGTTGGTGACTGAGGTTAAATGGATGTCTGTGCCAACTAATTGCATCCATGCTGGAGTGTAGCAGATGCTCTGAAAGCCTCTCATTACAGCTGAGCACTCGCTCTGTTGACTCAGGTGCTGTTCGTCTTATTAATGACCATTGCAGGAGTTTGTGGGTGGTAATTTTGGCGGAGGCAGGGTCGATTCATATGTCTATATGAGCGACAACTTAAGTGCATCTCTGACCAATGTGGCTCTTTTTAAAAGGTAAAGTTAGGAGCCAAATGAAATACAAATCAAATGATGAATTTTGTACAATACAAAGAACTCGTTATTGTTTCTTTATTGTCTTTCAGTGGCCTTGTAAATTGAATAGTAATAGCACTTTGCTATAGTGAGAACATTTCTCCCCTGACGTCTTCTCTGCAGCAGTTAAGAAGTCCTGGGAAACAGTCCATGTCCTCTGGTGGGACAGGTAAACAGGGAACCATTACTTCCCCTCTCATACCTCTAGGCAGGTCACATAAATTCACATCAGTGTGAGTCAAGCTTGATCAGCTGCCATTGTGTTGTTTGACATGGCAGCCGCTCTGAAGAGGGGTGACATTTGATGGCCACCGCCTGATGAGCCAGTAAATGATGTAACATCTGTCTGTGGATCTCCAAGAAAACACAGCAGACACTGGTGAACTGAGCCAAAACATACAATGTTAAAATAACATCTATACATCATTCAGTGTAGTACAGTAGCATTCAGCTGGCCACCATGGTGATTATGTGTTTGGTCATTAGCTGATTTGATGCAAAACTACCATATTTAATACCATGCCTTCAGGGGGCAATCAAACATAGACATAGCTCAGCATGCACAACATAACAACATCATTTTTAAAGCAATATTTTGGTTTTGAGCTTCATATCTATCAGTAACAATACCCTTGTAGACTTTAATAAGTCAGCAAACAGACGCCCCGGGTTAGTCGTACTTATTTGGAAGAAAAAACGAAGGTGAATAAAATTTGCAACAGTGTGTTTCCGGAAGGGAAAATCCCATTTATTAAGAATTATAATGATAAGCCATAATGTCCATCCAAGATGTGACCCCAAGTTGTGAGGTTGTGAAACAGAGGTTCCTGCTCCAGCAGAAGCTAGAAGTCTGTATGAAATCAACCTAATTTGAAGAAAAACATGTTTTATTCGAGATGTCACGGAGAAGTACTACACCACCTACAATGCTAAGAGTAACAGCGACGTATCTGACTGGTGGAGTTTACTGTTACCATGGAAATGATTACCGCACCCGCCAACCAGGGAACAGCTAGTGAGCTGCTAGCACTGAACTCTAAGATTTCATACACAGTCTTGTAACTTTGACTTTTCAAATGATTTATGGTCACGATTTATCTCGTAGCTGGTTGGCGTGTTTCCAGACTTAAAACTCTTTATATAAGCATTTTCGGAAATGTCAATGGGGCAATTAAATGGGGAAAATCACTTCCGGAACCGGAGCCGTTCAAAAAGTGGGCGGTCACTGTTGAGCTCTATAGAAACTTATTGAAGTGATATTTCAAAGTCTAGAACAACCATGCTAAAATGTTTCTTTTGTTGTGTTTTTCTGTTGTTTGTGTTAAGTGTACTGCTCTGTTCCTGCTCAGGTTTTATATGATCCTTTATATGTTATTCTATTTCAATGTTAGTGTGCCTTCTTACACCTGCCCAGGAACATACATCTTTATTGTCAATTCTGCAATATGTGCCAGACACAGGGGCGTAGCACAACATTCTGGGCCCTGTAGAAAGGCATTTTCTATGGGCCCCTCCCCGCATACACAGCTATTCATTCTAGCATCTTTTTGGGCCCTCCACACATGAGGACCCTGGGTACTCAGTCCCCTTTTTCCCCCCAGTCCGACGTCCCCGGCCAGACATACAGAGCAATTAAAAATAAGTTTCTGTCTGACCCAGGGTGCAATAAGGACATGTACAACAAGTATAATATAAAAGATAATAACTATATACAAATAAATATTAAAAAGATAAGTAATATATAAAATTAAAAATTAAAAAAGATAAGTAATATGTACAATACAGTAATAAAAAGTCATTTAAAGTTTTCTGTTGATCAACAGGCCCTTCCCAGGTACAGAAATAAATTCAATAAAATGAAATAGAAGAACTCTGATATAAAAGACAATGGACTTTTTGAACTAAAAATAATAATAAAAAGCCCCTTCAGCGCAGTTCAGACACTGCAATCCTACTCAGTGTACAGATGAGAAAGAGCAGCAGAGAAGGATGCAGCCTGAGAGGAACGCCTACCATAGTGTCCTTGAGCTGACCATGTAAAATAATCATCTTATTGTCCTCAAACAGAAGAGCAGCTGCCGCCTTTTGTGATCACAAAAAGCCTCATTTCTCCAAATTGTCACAATATCAGTAGACTGAGGCGGACAACTTAGTGCCAGTAAAGAAAAACTGCAAGTGACGCACTGAAAGACAATCAAATCCTTGGTATTACAAAAGCAGTGTACAAACTGGATTTCCTCAGTGCTTTGTTAATAGTGTTGATAATGGGGATATCCTGCTGGTGTAGATACCTCACGAGCCTTTCACTTCCGTTTCTATTTAAGTCCACTATCAACCATCCAGAGGTGGAGTCCGCAGCTGTTAATAGAATTTCCTTTCAAACTAAAAATATGTATTTATACTTGACAATTGTCAGTAAATTCTGCTCTCTTCTTCTTTCTGCCTATGAGCTGTCATCCTGACATCCTAAAGTCAGGAGGGCTACATGAGACTCTTTGTTTATACTTAGTGCATCAGTAATAGACTAGTATTCCAACATATGATTCATATAATATAAATGTTGCCATTTGGCATAATGACTACTTTTAGGCCACATTTGATATAATTTTCATCTGACAATTCTTTTCGACGTGTTTGTCGTCTTTTTCAATGTCTTTGGCGTTTTAAAAAAAAATACATGCATACATCTCCCGCGACCTCCTTGGATCAGAGATCTTCAACAGGGCGTCCTCAGAGTTACTGTAGGGGGGCCACCAAATTATTGTTAGTTTTTTTTTTCTAAAACAAAAATGTCTCATTATGAATCCAAAATATTATTGGCAAATACAAATCGGCCTATTTGTGAAAAAAACAACCTTTGATGTTAGGCTTACTGGCAGTGATGGGAATAACGGCGTTATAAATAACTTTACTATACTAAAAATACTTTTTTTCAGTAACGAGTAATCTAATTGATTCCATTCCCATCTTAATAACGTCAGTACCGTTACTGCCAAAAAAATGTGGCGCGTTACTATAATTAAAGCTGTTTTTTTCATCAGACCAACAAGATCTCTGAGTCTGAGCCGAGAGGCAAATACTTTTTTTTACTGTTGTTCCTTGGTTAGTGGGCAGTGCACGACGCAAGCGCATAAATGCTGACGATTGGCTGAGGTAGAGTAAAATGTCATTGTAAGCCAATCAGAGGTAGAGTTGGGCGGGTGTTCGAAAGCACGCATAGTCGGACACACAACGAACAACACAAGCGAGTCAGTCAACGAGAGAGAGACAGGTATGGCGTTATGAAATCAAGGAGAGGGTTAACTTTTCCTGCTACACATTTTCCACCGTGGTCAGAAAGAACAGGGGAGACTCTTTGTTTCTCTCACTATGACTCTAGAGTCACTACTCACTCCAAAGCTAATCACCGTCACTCTCTCACTTCTCCCTTGCTCACCTACTCCCCACACACACACACACACACACACACACACACACACACACACACACACACACACACACATGCTGGCTCGATGCATACACAAGTATAAACATCAGGCAACTTACGTTATTTGCACTACAAAGAATGTATATATGTGTTATTTATTTTTGGTATAGTGCTTAACAAGCATATTTTAATTTCCCAGTTGTGGCCTGTTGAGGTGTTGAGGTATTTGTATCGATCCCCTATATAAACATAATATCTACATACATGGCATTTGATTGGAGGCTAATCTCACTTTGTCCCACAGCAACATTAAAATAGTTTAGATTTGTGTACATTGTTTCTGTTAATAATGTATTGTATTAAGTGTCCATTTCATTATAATATTCAGATTTATCATAAATAATTGAACATGCACATGTATTATAAGTTCCATTAAAGAGGGGGAGGTGGAGATGGGGTCACATTTGAGCATTTAAAAATGTACTTGAAAGTAACACATTAGTTACTTTCTGAAGTAACTAGTTACTTTCATAATTTGTAACTGAATAACTAATTTAGTTACTTTTTGGAAGAAGTAACTTGCCCAACACTGCTTACTGGTAGATAAGTCACTAAGGTAGCCATCCACTGATACAGTTCATCAATGTACTACGTTTAACATTAAAAGATGATTAAGAAAATCATACCAACAATTATTAGTTTTATAGCTTAGTATTCTGTGCACTAAAAAAAGTATGTACAAAGGCTTTAGGCCGCCAAACACGTTAATGTAGGCCCAGTTTAATATGCAACTTAATTTTATACAATATGAAGTAAGGGGTCCCTGCTCCGTCTTTCTTTCAATTAAGGGGTCCTTGGCTTTAAAAATGTTGAAGACCCCTGCCCTAGATAGTTGGAGATCTCAATGTTGAACCCAAAGTTACGCGCTTGCTTACATTAGTCCAATATAATAATCCTGGGATGTGCTTCACCTGTAGCATTATCATCTGTCAGCCTCTCTTTACAGGTAGCACTAGCGGCCGACTCCAAAAGCTTTCCATACATTCATCCATTATCAATACATGCTTATCTTTTTCAAGGGTATCGCAAGCTTTGGTCCAGGCTTTCAGTTAATGATATGAACACATATTTCAGTAGACTTGTTAATGGGTGCAAAACCCACCCGCAGATACGAATGACCAATAAATCTGTTCACATGGGTAAACAGTTTGTGGCGATGATAGCTCACTGCATTATTTTCAAGGTAACCTCCCCTTTGTTTTCCATGGATCAGTTTTAAGCACATGGGGAAAGCATTAGCCCGTAATGCACTCTCTAATGACTCTATAGGCCTGTGTTCCTACTTTGGTAATTCTCTTCTGAATTCTGTTCAAGTTCAAGTCTTCTCTGCTTCCTGAGTAATCATCAGTGGCTTTTCTTTTGTACAAGTTAAACATCAAAGCACTTAAGGCATGCCCTTGTCCCACAAAAGACCTGTATGGTCTGGAACACAATGAACTTTGACTTTGGCACTGGTTGGCATGAGAACACTCGTCTTTTGCACTCAATTACAGGAAAGAGACTGAATCAGGCAGAATGCAAAAAGCAGACAGGGTAGATGTACATTTTACAGACATATTAAGCTTAAAGGTGATTGGGGTATCCAACTTGGGAGGCCTTAAAGTGACACAGAAATGATGGTAATAAGAACTGATTTTCTAGCAGCAGACTAAACTTGGCAGACAATGTCATACTGAGTGAAATATTGGACTTATTAGTAGCAGAAACATTCTGGGAAACAGCAGAGCTAATATAAGTCCATTTAAATGTCAATACTTAAGCCAAACTGCTTTACAAACATCGTCAAGAAATAGCTAAAGATTCTGAACGTGAAATAATTAAAACTATTTTAAAGGTGTACTCATATGTACTACTATTTAAGTTAAGGGTATAAACATACATTGCTTTTTCAATCCTGACCCAGAGCGTCGAAATGACATCAAGGGTTCCGACCCAGGGTATCAAAACGTGACGTCAAGGGGTACCCAGAGCGCCAAATATTGCCGCGGATGGGATTACATTGGAATTAGTTGAAAGCCCCCTGCATCTGAGTGAGACACTAAAGGAGACTTTATGTGTCAGTAACTAACTTCAAAGGCCCCTGACCAAGCTGGGATTGAGACTGTGTTGATACAGTTAGAACACAGAACACTGGTGAGGGACAAAGCCTGATGTCAGGCTTTATTCTGGAAATGTACTTCCATTGATCCAGACTAAATGGAAACTAGAACAGGCATAAAAGGCATGCACACACACACACACACACACATACTGTGATGTAATGGCGTTGACAGACAGGTAGAAGACATAGGATCAGCAAATACGACACACGTGAACGTCCTCTCTCCAACGACTAGCGTTTCTACCTGTGAGCTCCACTTGTATTGTCTGGACTGTACAGTAGGCTTTATTGGAAGAAGACACATTATGCTGTATATAGCCTACATAATAAGCTTTGCTGTGGTCGTTGATAAATAAACATATTTGATGAGACCAAGTTTCTTGGGTATTACATTGGAAACATCTCTCTCTCGCTCTCTGTGATGTCGGGGTCTCTCGTCCTTACCTAGGTGGTGTGGTTCCGAGCGGTGCTGAGCCGCAGGAGGCTGAGCTGACTGACATTAGATCATAACCCGCTAAAACATCAACAGGCTGCATCTGTCTGCTGTGATCAAGACAAAAGTAACGAGGAACGAGCCCATTTCAGTTTCAATAATTGTAATTGCGTTGTTCAATTTAAAAAAAAAAAAGTTACTGCCAAATGTAGTGTAATTACATTTACTCCCAACACTCGTGTACAGCGAGATAAGATTTAATCCAAGGCTATACTGCTCTCCTTCTTTACCAGCCACATCGTATTGAACAAATTCCACAAATAATGCCAAAATAATTTAGATCAGGAAAATGTCTGAAATCATAGAAACATAAAGTGTAGTTACTGTGACACTGAGATTAAAATATTTTCCCAATTTCAAAGTTTAGATAGATAAAATGACCATGCTAGCCTGGGAGGTAAGAGTCATCTATCACATATTATGACACCTTTGTGGAAAGGTTGGATGTCTCTCTCTTAGTCCTATTTGCTGTTTTTAGTCTGTAAATACATCCGTTTTCTTTCTGCTGGAAATTCCAAGGCTAAGAAAAATACTGGTGAAATGAGTGGAGAGACTCAAACCTCAGATGTGTCCCCAGTGTGTCTGTCTTTTGGTTTGTCTTGTCCAAGAGGGTGAGAGCTTTCCAAGAGCTCCAAGTTCCTGCTGTCAAATGGTCTGAGACTGCTCTGGTTCCTCTGAGACTCTCTTGGCCAACAGTGTGAATGTGTGATGGTGCAATATAATGACTCAGTGTAGCACTGTAGATATTCATAGCGTACATGGCCCTCTGAAGAGCTGTATGTATCACACTCAATGTACCTGCCTATCACAGTATGTTCTAACCTGTTCTAGATTTACTGCACAACCTGTCTACATTGGAGTGTATTCATTTTATCACTACTGTACCACAGTATCATTGTTTATATAAACCTATATTATATTGTATTCCTGCAATTCTTGCAATATTTTATGTTTATGTCTTATATCCCTATCACAGATGCACTGTAAACCTGAATTCATCTAGACATTAGAGGAGACATAAAGGAGCTGTATGTGGAAAAAAATGTCCAAATGAGTTGAACCGGATATTTAACGGCTTTTACTCTGCCAGCTCCCGAGTACAAAATATGTGTAATGAACGATTGAGCCCATGTGTGAATATGTGAGTCGCTAATTGTCTGGAGAATTCACAGCGAGTGAGTGGGCGTGTTAATGACATTTTTATGACGTGGCTGGCGTAAACTGGAAGAATACAAACATCTGAGGGTAAAGAAGATTTTGTGATTTATACGAAGACAGCAACGCAAATGTCTCACTGGAGAGACTTTTCCTTTCTCTGTAGACCCTACAGATGTCAGTCTGTCTGTCTCTTTGTACATCAGACTTGAAAATAAATGTTTAGGGTCCCCAGACACTCACTGACTACTCTATATCGACAACGTTTCATTTCCAGGATAGTTCAGGTGCTGCCGGAAATACCGCCAGATGTCCCTCATTTAGGCCAGATGTCCGTCACCTTCCTCTGTCTTTGTGTTGGCGTTCTAACCTCTGGTGGATTTG
Organism: Sander vitreus; assembly: GCF_031162955.1. Taxonomy (NCBI): domain Eukaryota; kingdom Metazoa; phylum Chordata; class Actinopteri; order Perciformes; family Percidae; genus Sander; species Sander vitreus. The sequence goes on along the minus strand of NC_135871.1, from coordinate 1,199,664 downwards.
TGAGGACTATGGTTAACTGCTCCTCAGATCTCTGCAGAGGGTAAATCCAGACAGCTAGCTAGACTATCTGTCCAATCTGAGTTTTCTGTTGCACGACTAAAACTTTTGGACGTACACATGTTCCACCAAAACAAGTTCCTTCCTGAAACTAGCTCCGTGGCTCCGTCCGGCGCTTAGCACCGCCCAAGCCAAGACGATTGTGATTGGTTAAAAGTAATTCAATTCAATTCAATTTTATTTATAGTATCAAATCATAACAAGAGTTATCTCGAGACACTTTACAGATAGAGTAGGTCTAGACCACACTCTATAATTTACAAAGACCCAAAAATTCCAGTAATTCTCCCAAGAGCAAGCATTTAGTGCGACAATGGCGAGGAAAAACTCCCTTTTAGGAAGAAACCTGGGACAGACCCTGGCTCTTGGTAGGCGGTGTCTGACGGTGCCGGTTGGGGGTGTGATGAACAGTGGCAATAATAGTCATAATAAAGATAATGGAACAATGACTAGAAATAGTAGTTGTAGTAGTTCATGGCATAGCAGGGCACTGCAGGGTGTTACAGGACGTAGCAGGGCACAGCAGAGCATAGCAGGGCGTAGCAGGACGTAGCAGGACGCAGCAGGACGTAGCAGGGCACTGCAGAGCGTAGCAGGACCACCGGGACAGTTGCAACCATGATTTAGGTGCCACACTAATCCAAGGAAACATGCTGGGCAAAAAAAAAACATAAGGACTCCAGGGAAAAAGCTCCCCAGAGCTAAGTTAGTAACAACCATTTCTGGGACATGGATGCACACAAATGGAAAGAGAGAGGAGAGAGGAGCTCAGTGTGTCAAAGGAAGTCCCCGGCAGTCTAAAACTATAACAGCATAACTAAGAGAGACAGGTTAAGGAGAGGAGCCTGGTCGGGCTAGAACTCTCCCCTGCCGCATTGGGTTCTACATTCTCAAGGACCTTGGAGAGAATGGGGAGATTAGATATAGGTCTATAGTTGACCTCAGGATCGAGGGTGGGTTTTTTCAGAAGAGGTTTTAAATGACTGCGGTACATAACCTGTTAATAAAAACATATTGATACTATCTGGTAATGAAGTGTTAACCACGGGTAATGCTTCTTTAAGTAGCCTCGTTGGGATGGGGTCTAATAGACAGGTAGATGGCTTAGCTGAAGAGACCTTTAGCATTAATTGTTGAAGGTCTATAGGATAAAAGCAGTCTAAGTATATGTCAGGTCCTGTCGTTCTTTCTAGCGGTCCTGCGTTTAAAGGTGAACTGTTAGAAGTTCAAGGGCAAGAGTTGATGAATTTTATCTCTAATTGTTATAATTTTATCATTTAAGAAGCTCATGAAGTCGTCACTACTCAGAGCTATAGGAATAGATGGCTCAGCAGAGCTGTGGCTGTCAGTCAGCCTGGCTACAGTGCTGAAAAGAAACCTTGGGTTGTTCTTATTTTCTTCCATTAGTGATGAGTAAAAGGCCTATCTGGCATTTCAGAGGGCCTTCCTATAGGTTTTCAGACTGTCTTGCCAATCTAAACGAGATTCTTCCAGTTTGGTGGAACGCCATTTACTTTCAAGTTTTCGTGAGATTTGTTTTAATTTGCGAGTTTGGGAGTTATACCAAGGTGTTAGTTTCCTTTGCTTCATCATCTTCTTTTTGAGAGGAGCAACAGAGTCTAAAGTCGTCCGTAGGCAGGCCGTAGCACCGTCTACAAAATTATCAATTTGGGAGGGACTAAAGTTAACATAAAGCTCCTCTGTTATATTAAAACACGACATTGAGTTAAATGCTGTTGGAATATCTTCCTTAAATTTAGCTATAGCCCTGTCAGATAGGCATCTAGTGTAGAAGCTTTTATTTAATTTCGTATAGTTTAGTTTTTAGTTTAGTTATTAAAAAATGGTCTGATAATAAGGAATTTTGTGGAAATACTATTAAATCTTCAATTTTGATGCCATATGACAGCACAAGGTCGAGTGTGTGGTTAAAACAGTGTGTGGCCTTATGCATACTCAGACTGAAACCAATTGAATCTAGTAGTGAGTTGAAGGCAGTACTAAGGCTATTGCTGTCAACGTCCACATGAATATTAAAATCACCTACAATAAGTACTTTTATCTGATTTTAGGACTACACATGATAAAAGCTCTGAGAATTCAGATACAAATTCAGAATACAGGCCTGGCGCTCGGTAAACAACAACAAATCTAATTGGCTGTAATGTTTTCCATGTTGGATGTTGAAGTTTAAGAACAAGGCTTTCAAACGAGTTATAATTAAGTTTAGGTTTAGGATTAATTAACAGGCTTGAATCAAATATGGCTGCAACTCCCCCTCCTCGGCCTGAGCCTCGTGGAATTTGAGTATTATTATGACTGGGAGGAGTGGCTTCATTTAGACTAACTACAAAAATATTTTTCATGGCACAGCCATGTTTCAGTAAGACAGAATAGATCACTTTGATTATCTGATATCAAATCGTTTACTAGTACTGCTTTAGAAGACATATCTAATATTTAATAGTCCACATCTAATTTTCCTATTCTGTTCTATCATTACAGTGGTAGTTTTAATTCCAATTAGGTTGTTAAGTATAGCTCCTCTTTTGTTTACCTTTGATTTAACTGATCTGAGTCGGGGGACAGACACCTTGGTTATGGGACTATGAGTGTGCGACTGCTCCAACGGAAGCACAGAGAAGCGCGGAACATTGCACCTCTGATTACTGATATCAACCTTGGGTTGTCATGGTTTATGACTGATAATAGACTCGGTCAGATTTCTTGATATGAGTGTGACTTTGTCCAGAGTGGGATGAATGCCGTCTCTCCTAATCAGACCATGGCTTTCCCCAGAATGCCCTCCAGTTATCTACGTAGCCCACATCATTAGCTGGGCACCACCCCGACAACCAGCGGTGGAAGGATGACATGCGGCTGTACATATCATCGCTGATCAGGTTTGACAGGGGTCCAGAGAAAACTACTGAGTCCGACATTGTCTTTGCATATGCACAAAGTGACTCAACATTTTAATTTTACTTCAGTAGGGTTGTCATTGTGGTACTTCTACTTTTACTAAAGTAAATATGTCTCTGGTTATTTGTACTTTTACTTAAGTACTGAGATTCAGTACTTCAGTATTCAGTACTGCACTCCTTGGTTTAGAGCTCACCCAGTCACCCACTTGCACAGTTGCTCGGGGCCTGCTGGGGGACTGCTAACAGAAGCTATGTTGGTCCGCACCAGCTATGGAGCGCTGGCTAGCTACGGAAGCATATGATTTTGAGTCCATGGTGCGGAGCCGTGCCTCAAACTCACTAAGCCTCGCCTCCAGAGCAGCGAATAAACTACATTTATTACATGTATCTTCATCACTAAAGGAGGCAGAGGAATAGCTAAACATCTGACACACTGACAGAGCAAAAGAGAGCAGGAGAGGGAGAGGAATTAGCCATTGCTAGTGGCTAAGCTAAAGTAGCTAACAGCATTTTAACAATTGTGAGATCAGCGAGGCAGATGCTGTCAGAGAAGAGAACTATAAGTTCAATAATGTCAATTAAAATATTATTTTAAGAAAGTGAAAATCTTGCACGCTGCTCTTGCTGCAGCATCACCATTCATTGAAGAATAAGAACTCTTCAAGAGTAAATACTCTAAATACGAGGGTCCAGAGGGAGCGAAACATTAGTTTTCTTGACAGTTTTCTTCAATTAAAAGGGTGATGCTGCAGCAAGAGCAGTGTGCGAGATTTTCACTTTCTTTAAATAATATTTTAATTGACATTTAACTTTATTCAACTTCACTGAACTTCTGGTGTGGGTCATCAGCATGCGGTAGTCTGTCAATTAGTACCTACTGTACACGCCCCCGCCTGCCGTGACTTCTGCACAGTGACAGTCTGGTGTGTGTATGATTGAATTTTGGTTTATTTCTTCATTTTGTTATGCCTGCCGTGTGCTTGGTGTGTTTTGGTTGTCGGTCTGTCTGTTTCCACCTGCATGTTCCACAGTGTGTGGACACGCTGCCGACTCTCCTCACAGCTGGTTCTCATCCTGCTCATCATCTGCCTTCAAATACCAGCCTGACTTTCCTTTCCCTGCCGGATTGTTGCTTACTACTGAGTATGTGTATAGACCTTTTTCACGGCAGACATGTTGACATGTCATAGTAGGAAAAGCACAGGTGTATTCAAACCCATTAATGATGGCTGCATTCCACTTAGGAGAGGCCCTGGTATTATGCATGCTGACTCACTGAAATAGTTTACTGGGACACTAGATGGAACTGAGCCATCGTTAAGGTTATCAGTTTCAACTGTGCTGTTCTTACTGTGACAAGTCAAAATGTCTGCTGTGAGAAAGGTCCATTTTTGCATGTATTTATTGAAATGTTTGTACATTTTACAGACAAAAACAGTACAAGGCACATAACATGAAAACAGAAAAGAGACTAATGATCAAATGTAGTAGCTGTAGTATCCACAGTCATAAATGTGTACATCCATAGGTGTATGCTTATATGAAAAACATACCACCATTGTTTGAGAAAGGTCCATTTACCAGCTTTCAATATTTGTATTTAGTCTAGTTTCTTGTCTTTGTATTTACCTGTCTGCTCCGTTTCCTGATGTTACTAACTGGAAGATCTCTGTCCTAGAAATAACCCACCTTCAGAATCCTCTGCTGCCAATAACCACGCCACGCACTGGAACATCAAGTCTGCAGCCGCACCGAGGAACACAGCCCAGCACCCCCTCTACCAGCCCAGCCATCTTCGGACCCAGCACCCCCACTTCCAGCCCACACTCACAGCATGAATAAAATAAGATTCTTTACCACCTACTCCAGTCTGCGTCTGAGTTCTGTCCCCCATTCCTGACAATAGGCTTAATGGTCACTTATTTTTGAGGTCATATCTCTGGTGCTCGGTGGATTTCTCAAGGAAAGACAGTGAGATCATATGCCTCTGTTGCCTGTAAAACATAATAATTATTATAATATTTGATGTAACGCTATCCCTTCATCATTTATGGGTTTTATATGGCTTTTACAATGACCACATCATTTCTTTAGGCTAATGTCCCTAAACGTCAGCAAATGCACTTGGAAGTTGTCTTGTCAATATCCATATGGCTGTGTGACGGTATGAACAGAATTAGGACATTGATGTCAGAGAAAATCTACTGATCGTGTGAGTAAAAGCAATTATTTCATCAGCTACGGAAGGAAAATAAAAAGTTTCAGATTCGGCGTGGAAAGGCTCCTAGAGATAGATGGGCTCCGATATTTAAATTAACATACACAAATGAGTTTGTGTTTGGTCTGAAAAGGCCAATAGTGCAATATGTTACTGGAACAGACACAGCATGACTCACCTCATGCAATAAAAAAATGTGACATATATATATATATATATATATATATATATATATATATATATATATTTTACTATTTAATCTCTTTACTTATATTTATTTATTGTTTGTATCTGTGTCTTGTACTTTCCCCCCTATCTCTTGCTGCTGCAACAGTGTGAATTTCCACATTGTGGGATTAAGAAAGGCAAACTCCTGATTGACGTTCATTGGCCACTCTCTCTCAACACTCTGTGGACAGTGGGGTGTTTTTGACAGCTGTCATTGTTTATCATTAGAATATTTTATATTTTGTTTATCTTACTTACTAATGACAGGAGGATGCATCTGTCTGTATCCCAGCTATGATTCGTATTCCTGTGGATCATATTATGATGTTTTCATGGAACATACTGTAAGTAACATGCTTATTCATACATGCTTCTTACAGAGTGCTTCCTGAACAGTTCACAATCTGCAGATGGATGTAATTGTAGTTTAGCTTTTAAGTTCATGCTAAAATCACATATGAACTATCACAAAATCCTGCGGTTGGCCTGCTTATGCTTTCACCCCACCACCGCACCAGATTTCCCTTGGAAGCAGACTGTGACCAACTTTCTCAGGCAGTCTTGGTCTGGTTGTTTAGTCTGCACCAGAGTTTGATTGACAGCTTTCACACCAGCCTAAACAAACTGAACTAATGGGCAACTAAGCATAGGCACTGTAATTCCTTTGAACAGGACAACGCAGTTCCTGTCAGTGATAACTGGGTATTACATTTAAAACTGATCCAGTAATGTTTCTCCATGAAGCTCAATGTTTTTGTTCTTGTCATAGTAATTGCTGTCCCGTCAGATTGTCACATCAGGGCCAGTGTCAACCAAAGGAGGTTTTTTCAAGGGTTTTGTTCAACTTATTTTACTCTTAAAATGGAATGCCAGATGTAGATAGTTTTACTTAATGAAGATGTGATGCACCTCAAAGTGTTAGAAATAGCTAGAGCAGTGAGTTAAGTATTAATTTATTGGAGCTAATAAATTAACATGACTGTGTTCCCATTAGCTAATCAAGTTCCAAGCATCCCTGCATGGTGCTTGTTTTTCAGTAACTAACTAACACCTAGAGCCTATCCGGGGACAACATAAATCAGTTCCTATTGTTGACCTTTGAGGGTGTAAAACAGCTGCTGGACAGCCAAAAAAACAGAGAAAGTAATCTGGAACTAACTCCACAAATATTATTTCACATCCTCTGCTATATAGCACTCTGAAACCGCTGTTGGATTTACAGTGATTCCTCAGTGAGGTGTCATGAAACTTGTTGGCTGAAGCAGTTAAGGCGCTGCTCAGCTAATGTCGACCCAAAGCTTCCAGTCACAGTTTTTGTTCAAGGCAGAGTCTGAATTACGTGGCCAGTGAGGCGTAGTGGAGTCCGGTCTGTTTTTGTCATGGTTGTGGGTTTCAGTTTTGATATTTTCAGTTTAATTTTGTCAATTCATTACCTGTGTGTTGCTGCTTCCCTGGTATTTGTTCATGGTTATGTTTTACGTGTGTTCCTCCTGTGTTCCCGGTTTTGTTTTCCTAGTTCCATCCTTGTGTATGTTTTCATGCTTCAGTTTCCTGTTTTACTTTGTAATGTAATCTCTCCTGTGCCATGTCTTGTTTTACTTCCTACCTTTGTGATTGTCTGCCCCGCCCTGATGTGTCTCAGCCCTCATGTCACCTGTCCCTCGTTACTACCCTCGTTACCTTGTGTACTTAGTCTCTGTGCTTTCTTTAGCTCCATTTCTTGTCCCTTAAATTGCCTCCTTGAGTCCTCCACTTGCCTCCCTTCCTCGCGTCTTAGTCCCTCCTACCAAGGAGGCACAGGAGAGACGCAGAGAGGAACTCATGGGAGGAGAGAGGCAACGAGCTAATGTGTTTTAGAGGGATGAGACGTCCTTTCCTCTGGAGCGTCACATGGGGCACATTCGAAACGGTGTGCACACTGTTGCTACGGTTTGCTGGTTGAACGACATGTTTCCTCGGAACGGTGTGAAAGGGTGTGCAACAGGCTTTGAGTTGTGTTTTCTCTCATTTGGTGGGTGTGTCTCATATATTGGCTGTGGCACCGTTGATACCCAATCAGCAAAGAGGTGTCTGTAAACTTGTGGTAATAAAAAGGCAGAGTGCTTGCACACACAACAGTGTGTTCAACGCACCCCGTTTCAGTTTAAAAAAGCGTGTTGCTACATATTGTCGGGGCTGAACGTGGCCATAAATTCGTCAGCTGTTTGGGTATAGTTAATAAACCCTTTCAGGGTGAATAATTTTATTTCGGTTAACATACATGAAAGAAACAATTATTTCCCACAATTTGCAACCATAATAAGTAATAAGCCAAGGCTTATTGTCGTCTATCCCATAATACCCATAGAATCACCCAGAAATCCAACAAAACTGAATGAAATCAAATACTTGAGTAGCTACAATCCTAGGAATACATTTTACATTTTATTCAAATAACTCCATAACCCTTAATTATTAGCTTTTTTGAAACTCAACAGAGAAGTACACATTTCAACTCATCATTAAGTTCATTTCATAATTGAACCCCCAAAACTGAATCACATCTATATTTTTACATTAGTCCTCACTTTACCAGTTTAAAAGATAGACAACCGTCTTAAATTATAATTACCTTCTCTTAATAATAAAAAATAAATAAATGAATACAGTGCTTGAATGTGTAATGTGTAAGAGAGAGACGCTGTGTGCATGTATGCATGAGGAACAGCAGAGTACCTTCATTATTATTTCAGAAGCTAAAAGTTTTGTTCTGTGTCCTCTGGCAAATTCAGCTTGCTGCTTAAATGTCCCAGAACTTAGCGGCAGTGACATACAGTATACTGCACCCATGGAAATGTTTACAAGCAGCATCTCAAATCATTAAAGTCCAAAACACTCATGCATACAATGCATCATTTAAAAAGCAATATCCTACAGGGACCTGGGATAAAAATAAACCAATGTTAGGTTCGCTGTATAACTTTTTAGCGATCCATTTATTCACAGTTCTGTCTACACATGCTCACTGTACAGACCCACTAATGTCAGACAGGAGTAAGTTAAATGGTTGACCGTGTTTACCATAAGGGGAAAAAAAGTACATCATTATTATTATTAGTTTGTGTCCCAGTGTCTCTTTAGAAAAAACACTGTGTGTACGGTGCGTACAGGAGTACGGCTGCTGGCGCCACTGGTAACATGTGCATCAAACTGTGTCAACACCCTACAAATCATAGGCGTAGATTTCGGGGGGGATGCAGGGGATTTGTGCCCCCCAATATTTAGAAGACGTAGATTCTTCCTTAAAAATATGACAACCCACTCCCTAAAAGAGGTAGAAATAACCATTCAGGGGGCTCATAACATGCATGTATCCTTACCTGTAAATATATCTTTCCAAACGATTTCAGCAGTAGCGGTTTTTGGCATGGGCGAACTGGGCAGCCGCACAGGGAGGCATTTTTTCATATCACATTGGGGGCGGCATGAGAGCTTAAAAGCGGTTTTCTGTTATCTATCATTTCACTGTGTGGGGAATTGGCAAATCGGCGCCCCCTGCAGCTGCAGGCGCCCTGCTTGCTGAGAGAGGCGCAGGCTGCAGCGAGACGTAGCCTTCTTGTGCACAGAAGCCGTGTGAGAAACGAAAAGGGGAGGGGGGTGCAGGGGACAGTTCACCTCTGGGTCTTGCAAATGGAACGGTCAGGACAAGGGGGGAATGGGGGACCACGACCCTCCTTTAGCTCATCAATTTTATGCATGATCAGGATCTATCGGATATCTACCCCAACCTTTGGACTGTTTTGAGGATTGCACTTCCTCTGCCAGTCACTGTGGCTCCAGCAGAGAGGAGCTTTTCAAAACTAAAGTTGATCAAGTCATACCTGAGGTCAACCATGTCCCAGGAACGGCTCACTGGCCTCGCCGTCATCAATATCAATCAATCAGTAGGGGAGCAGATGACATCATTGATGATTTTGCATCAAGGAAGGTCAGAAAGGTCAGGTTTTAGTTTTACTTTGTGTTTTCTGTTCTTAGTGCTATAGTGTAATAATTACATTATCTTTAGTGTGTTTTCACATTTGTGTGATTGATTTGTGCTATTTAGAATATTTATTCTATATTTTATTTGTATATTATTCTTTATATTTTATATTGTTGTTGCTCTCTGCTCTTGTTACATTTTTTATGATTGTATATATTTTTGGCACATTTATTTATATAGTGTATATTTATTTTAAGTTCTGAACCTATACTGTCATATTTTGCTCGAAGGGGGGTCTCGCCCCAGGGCGTCATTCAATGTAGAACCGCCACTGGATTTCAGACACAGAAAATGAAGTGTTTAACGCTTGCTATTGTCCAGAGGAGGACCCCCAGACCCACCGATTGTGTGTCCCAATGTTGAAACAAAACCTACACCCTTGCTACAAACACCACAGTGGCACCTAAAATTACAAAATTTTAGAGCTCCCCCTAAATTTCTCATATGAGGCTGTCGGGGGGGGAACCGAGCCCCCGTAACTCCCGCATCTTTCGACCCCTGCCCTGTCAGGTAGAACTAAGTGGAAATATGTGTGCTGTTGGCCTAAGGGCCTCCAATTTTCTTCAGGCCTTCTTAAGCCTAACAAATTGCTTCCTGGTCATGGTCACAGTTCACAATCATCGCTGACACAGGGAGCTGCAGTACAGCCATCAGTCATGGGGAAAATCAGATACGCGTCATTTTCTGCTTTTTAACTGAGACTTCAAGAGAGTACAAAGACAGCATGTGCAAGGTAGAACACTGGCTGGTACAGGCCAGGCAACACATACAGGTAGACTTTGACTGTCCTAATTAAGTTTGAATTATGTTGCAATATGTCCATGCATATCGGTCACAGAAATACAAATAGGTAAACAACTTGGTTTCGTTATAACTGTTAGGAGTTTCAGGGGATGTAGGACCCAAATGCAAGATGGCAGAAACACGAGTAAGCTCAAGGATTTATTTTAAAGGAATCCAACAAAGAAAAGGTGTCCTGGAACAGCAGGCAAAATACAAAATAATAGGAACAGGCAGACTCCAAAACAGGAACAGGCAAAACGTCAGGACCACCGAGACCAACAGGGTAGATGACACACAGACACGAACAGACAAGGGAAAGACAGAGACTAAATACACAGAGTAAATGAAGAAACAAGCAACAGGTGACACTAGGCTGGTGAACAGGTGAAATACATTAGGGATGGGAGAACAATCAAAAAAGCCGGGAAAACACAAGACAGGAAGTAAAACCAGACAAGACAAGACAGAAAAGACAGACTTCAAAATAAAAAAGGAAACAGAACATACACAAGGGATGGATCCCACACATCCAAAACAAACTGCACGAAAACGAACCCAGGGAGGGCGGAGGAGGACCGGAGGAGGGACAAACGGAGAAACAAAATAAAGCAACCCCGGAGGGCGAGGGCGAGGGCAGGCACAAGAGTGATACGGGGCAAGGGAACTGAAGACAGTGGGGCCTAGAGAACTGAGGACATAGGGGCCCGGGCACCGAGGTGCTGCGGGCAGCAGCGACGGCGGATCCCCCAACTCCTGATCCTGTTGCCTTGTTGGCAGACCCGCCGACTCCTGTTCTTGTTACCTTGTTGGCAGACACTGGCCCAGCTGACTCGTCGCCTGTCTGCAGCTCAGCTGACCCGTCGCCTGTCTCCAGCTCAGCTGACCTGTCGCCTGTCTTCAGCCCAGCTGCCCCTTCGCCTGCCCGGCCCACAGAGGGGTTTAGCCTTCGCTGGCCCGCCAGGTCTCCCGAGGGATTCAGCCTGAGTCATCCTGCTTGTCCGCCTGAGGGATGCTGCCTTCGCCACCAGCCTCCGGAGGGGTTTCACCTTTGCCGCCGGCCTCCGGAGGGGTTTCGCCTTCGCTGCCGGCCTCCAGATGGGTTTCGCCTTCGCCACCAGCCTCCAGAAGGATTTTGCCTTCGCCGACGGCCGCCAGAAGGATTCTGCCTTTGCCGCCGGCCTCCAGAAGGATTCCGCCTTTGCCGCCAGCCGCCAGAGGGGTTTCGTCTTCGTCAACGGCCGCCCGAGAGTCTTCGACGTCCTGCCTGGTCTCCAGAGGGTCTTCACCTTCACCGTTTTTTTTTACCTTGCCCATATTTAGTCCCTGTTCTGTCTTTGTCTCTTGTCGGATCATTGTATTCTGTTGCTGTGTGTTCTGTGAGTGTGTTCGTGTCTGGAGTCTACTGTTCGTCTCTGAGTTCCAGTTTTTGAGATTCTGTTCTGTTGTTCTGGAATTAGTTTGTTGCCTGTTGCTTCTGGACTCTTTTGGTATGTACTTCATTTTTGTTTAATAAATCACCTAAAACTGCATTTGGGTCCAAGCCTTTACTGACAAACCGTGACAATAACAAGGTAACACACCTAATGATTATATATTTTTTACCAGATTAATTAATTTTCTCTCCTTTTTACATATTTTGTACCACAACAACCTCATTTTCCAACAGAGCTTCATATAATTAGTGCTACAACTAATGATAAGTTCTTTAATTCTAAATTAAAGGTATAGTTTTAATTAGTTGTATAATCATTGACTTGTAAAATGACAATAATGACAAATGCCCATTACAACAAACATTTGAGGATGTTTACTTGATAGGACTTAAAATAAATAAACAATTATTACATTTTTTAAAGCCACATTGCTAATGACAATAGTCTGCCCTGTGTCTGCTACTGGGAATATGGAATGATTGCCTCCACAGCTGTAAACTAAACAGATTTGTGTTTATGCCTCAGAAAAATATTGCACAAACTTGTCCCGCACAGCAAATGCCTACTGACCAACGCGGTACGGATGCTCATTCACTGACCGCAGCTGGCATACATCTCTTGGCCTCGAGCAAAAGTAATGCAGAATGCAGGCGGCCACAACCAGAGTGTCCACTTTCTCCACGAACATGTATAGTACGGAGGATGATCCTCAGTCTCATCGCCAGCATAGCAAAGTACCAGACAGGGTGTCATTTTATGTGTCTCTGTCCAGAGAGAGCTTGTCCTCCAAAGGGTTTTATTGGAGAAATGGCTTTAGGGGAAATGCAGCGTCAGCCACTATGAAATGCGGCACATCCTCTAGGAACTAAGCGTCTGGCTGGGGTGCTGTTGGTGGAACATGGAGGGAGTTGTTCTCCAGCCCCCTGCACAGGGCAGGGTTTCTGAACACACCACTATCGCTGGTTTTGCTGAAATCCCCTATTTGCACCAACAACCTGTCTTCCACTCCGAAGTGGAGCTGTGGTCGCTACTTTTACTGACTCTTACATAGAAACAGACAGAACGAAGCTCAGCTCCTTCCCACGGAGGTGTGGGCAGGCTCTAAAATTCCTCTTTAAAGGAAAAACCCTGTGTGAGTGTTCATGTGTGCTTGAGAACATAACCGCCGCGAAACAATCAGAAAGTAACGTTTTATTCCTCTGATTCACTGCTTTGTTCGGCACTCCCTCTCTATATTCACTCTCTAACTCGCTCAACCCCAGCTGCTCGCTCTTTCTCTCTCTCTCTCTCTCTCTCTCTCTCTCTCTCTCTCTCTCTCTCTCTTCCTCTCCTCTCCTCTCCTCTCTCTCTCTGGCTGTTGAGCCGGGGAGGAGGCCCAAACCTTTGAACACTGTGTTTACGAGCAGTAAGAGATACTCGCTACATATATCTTTAAGTGATATATGTACTGTAATATAGGGCAACATGAGCTTGAAGAATGTGATGTGAGAACTTGTAGAACAAAATGTGAACTTGTACGTTGAAATTTTCACTTGTATAAAATATTTTACACACATGAGAGCTTTTACACACGGGAGCTTGTAGAAATAAATCTGAACTTGAATGTTAAAAGTGACAAAAAAAAAACATAATCACAAATGTGTAGATTGATATTCACATAAAAACAGCAACAGCTGCAAACTTGTAATTTAAAAACATTTACTCTTTATTATTTTTTTTACTTGAGTATTTTCTAGTACAACAACCACAACTCATTGATTAAAACCTCTGGAATCGGTCACTGCAACATTACATACTGTATGTGCTCTCTGTGGCGAATCGGCATCGGCGTGCCCTGACCTTTGCAACACTTCCTGTGATACATTTGGTGCCAAACTAATCTGAGGTAGACTGTGAAGCTCAGAGAGCAGAGCAGAGGGGAGCACGGTTGTGATCGCCAGATGAGGGACAACTTTGTGAGACTCATTCAGTGTAGCAAGTTAGCGTTTGCGTAGCATCTAGTTAACGTACCAAAAGCCCCCCCACAATATCATATATGTCTACAACACCACGGACAATAAGAGATTCATCTTGGAGGTAGAAAAACACAATAATACACCAGAAAAGCTAGATACTAGATACTAGCTAAATAAAAACACGATTGTTCTGTAAAGTACTTAATAATATAACAATAAAATCTGCAAATCAGGCAGCAAGACTCTCGGTGTGGTATGGCGCGGGGCGATGGACGGAGCAAAACCACGGCACAGCCGGACCGCAGCACAGATGCGCCCGGTGGAAAATCCAGGTAAGCCGAAGAAGAGTGCTGCCTCACAGCGACAGATAGCAAAAAGCACACACCCTGAAAGACTGAAAGGTACGTGAGTGACGGCTATTCTGTTTTTGTTTATATGACTGTGGCATTAAACAGAATTGTTTATTCATGTATTCTGAAAGAGCTTGTGAAACTTAGTGAAGTCGCGCTACTCACACGGGGTAAACTGACACTGAATCTATGCACTAATGTTAGAAGTACCGTAGTTTATATAAAGTAGGGGAGGGGTGACTCCAGTGCATCATCAAACCATGATTTCAAGCCGCCTAAAAAAACTGTCTAACTGTCTAACTCCAGAATTCATTACTAAACAGTTTACAGAAAGACATCACTGATTTTGCTTCCAACAAAAGACTTAGCAGCTCAGGTTATGAAAAGCTGTCCCTAATTTCACGTCTAGTTTGACCATTCATTAACATTTCAGACAAACTACCTAACCTTTCTCTGACCCCCAGCTTCTGCCTTTCCTCTAACTTACAACAACACTTCAAAGTACCATCAGACACTGGACTGAAGATGATTGGCCAGGGATACTGCAGCTCCCATGACAAAGGAAGTGCAGTTTTCTTGACAGGAAATCATGAAATTATCCCCCCCCCCCATGATATTCTGGCAGACCGATTTACTTCCTGTCCCCACCAAAGTAATGTGGCTTAGAGAGCAGGTCTATCAGTCTATCAGTCAGTCAGTCAGACCAGGGGCCCCCTGCCTGGCTTCATCATCTGGCAGCTATCAGAAAAAAAATTAGAAGATCAAGTGCTGCTGTGTGTGTGTGTGTGTGTGTGTGTGTGTGTGTGTGTGTGTGTGTGTGTGTGTGTGTGTGTGTCCACTATCCTACAGAAAAAAATTCAAGTGCAGGAACAGGAAGCTGGATTTAAAGGGGTCATAGAGAGAGACTTCCTTCATTGGCTTCATTGAAACCTCAAGGGTCAATGAAGCCCTGCAGAGGAGGAAGGACTGGGGGGTGGGAGGGATGTCGGAGGTTGGGGTGGGGTGGGGGATGGCTTCATTCACCAAATGTTCCTTTTCTTTCAACCACCTGCCCATACATGCTCAGCCCATACACTCTCTGCAGTGTCATCTCTGACCTCTGCTGAGAGCATGACAAAGGAAAGCAAACTTCTGTCAACGGCTGGCTGTGTGGATGGATAATAGGTGCAACAAGACACAACAAAGAGTGTTTTGAAGCATTTGGCAGTCAGAGGGCATGTGGTTGTAATCAGCCCTGAGCCATTAAAGATGGAAAAGAGGCTCAAAGTGAAGTAAACAAGCCACAAGTACCTTGATGCCTCCCAGAACTCCCAGATAAACATCACTACAGTGACGTGAGTGAGTGATAGGAGAGCTTTGGACTTTTTTAGTCGAGGGTAAAGAATGATGATCGGATCATGACTAAGTCAGAGGACAATTCCGGATGTTCAGTCTCCTTCACTTGTTTCTTTCTTTCACTTAATTTTGCCATTTATGGGCTCAGGTCTGTTACAAAAATTCTATTGATGAAGTAAAAATTTTCTTCAGGACATTGAACGCTGAGTGATGGCAATAACAAAGCACAGACAGAACAGGTAAGTGATAGATTCTAATCTCCTTAAATGCCTCCACATTCTTCTCACTCGCATCTTTCCCATGTTCTTAGGTTACATTTACATTGCTACGTTTTGGTTTTTAAGCAGAGTTTTGATCCCCGCGCCCACAAGGATATATATATATATATATATATATATATAGTATACTAGGCTTGCACATGCCGGGGTAAATGGGAGGCAGCATGTATACTCTGCCCATTAGTAGCTTAGTCGCAGAGAACGAGAAGTCGTGACTGATAAGACGCAATCAGGTGGTAAAACATTGGCATCAGTGTCGGTGTTGCCAAAGGTCTCAGAGTTGAGACTTGACTTGGACTCTAGCTCAGAGACTTGAGACTTGGACTCTAGCTCAGAGACATGACTTGGACTCTAGCTCAGAGACTTGTGAGCATCTCTGCCTCAACCTGCTTTATATTATAAACTATATTTCAGACCCAGGGGGATCCATATCACAATAAAAAACAGAGTATAACATAAAATACAAAAATACAAAACCTTCCACAATGTTCAGTGTCTGACATACAGTGGCCAATGGTTCCACAGTCTGGAAGAAAATCTGACAGAACTGCGTACAGGGTTAGCTAAAACAGTGATCAAGTCATTTTTTGACTCAGATACCCTACAAATAAATCTATACATCAGGTGAGGTAAAACAGCAGAGCAGGTAGGTACCCCGACACTGACAGACATATGGCTTGCACTTGAGCTTCTTGGAGCTCTCAGCAGCAGCCTCATGCTGTCATTATAAGCCACTATGAGTTTTCTAATGCTGCCTTGCTTATAACGACACCACAGGTAGGCAGTATACAAAGGTGTACAATACGCTCTGAAGAGTGAGATCTTCACAGATACAGAGCACATGCTAAACTTACGACACAGCATGTTCGCTTGAGCGTACAGCTTCCGACACTGCCTATAGATATCCTTATCATCAGACAAGTCATTTGCAATAATATGGCCCAAATATGTAATCTCACTGCACACCCCAAGTGCAGTACCAGACAGATCGAAGTCAGGGAAGGTTGACTGTCTGTCTTCTCTACTTCTAATAATCATTATCTTACTCTTTTTGGCATTGTATTTTATATCAAACTCAGCACCATACTGTGTGTATATTCTCAGAAGCTGTTGGAGACCAGCACTATATGGGCTAAAAATGACCACATCATCTGCGTACATAAGGTGATTAATTAGTGAGTCACCAACCCTACAACCTGTACCACATGCATTTAAAATCAAAGACAAATCATTCATATACATATTAAAAAGAAAAGGAGACAGAATTCCGCCCTGGCGGACACCATTGGTCACTTGGAAGGGGACAGATGTAACATTCCCCCATCTCACTCTCATTGTCTGATGCGAGTACCAATAAACCAAGATTCTTATTAAAAATCCAGGGACCCCACTGTTAGACAATTTAAAAAATAATGTCTCATGATTAACACGATCGAATGCTTTAGAAGCATCAATGAAGCACATGAACATTGTGGAATTTTGCCTATTATATTTATCTAAAATTTCCTTTAGTGCAAAAATACATAAATCAGTGCCATGCTTTCTTTTAAAACCAAATTGGTTATCAGTAGACAGGACATACCTCTCAAGTCTCCAGCACTTTGGACATAACACTGGCCAGAGCTATTGGCCTGTAATTATCTGAGCTGATCAGCTTCCCCACTTTATCTTTAATAACTGGTACCAGCACAACAGAGAGCATAGAATCAGGTAAAGCTCCATGAACAAAAAAACCTGTGTAGCACATCGCTACCAGAGGGCACAGTTTCTTACTGGCAAGTTTAAGATGTTCAGCTGTAATACTATCCAGACCACAGGCCGTATTATCTCTTAACTTCAATATTACTTCATTGACGTCAGCAGAAGTGACAACAACATCATCATTAAACTCTACATTATCCACTACAAACAGATTACTTTTTACACAGTTTAACAATTCATAATATTGTTTCCGCCATAACTGTGAAATTTCATCAGGACCACTCACACCATCTATATTAGATGGGAGAGATGTTTTGCAATTATTCATAGTTTTTATTTCTTTCCAGAAGTCATTAACATTATTTTTTGCAGCTTCCATGTCAGGGAATCTGAACTCATCATGTTCTCATTTCTTTTAATATAGCGAAGTGCATACTTAAATCTAGCATTAGTGCATTTCTTATTTTCAAACAAGGAGCCATGCCTGCTTTTGCCTGACTCAGCCCATTTTTTTAAAAGCATTTCGGGCCTCTACATGGAGCTCTTCTACATGATCTTTCCAACCTGGCTTAGCATTGCACACTTTTGTCCTATGTTTAAACAGAGGCCTGCTCGAAATACCGAGAGACTCCACAATAGCCTCATACAGGGAACATAAATCCTTACAGTGTTGTACATTCTTACAGTTCATATCTCGACACAATAAGGCATCTTTTGGGACCTTAATGTTACCCAACAAAGCATCAGAATGACTGAAATATTCATTAAGATCTTTCTTAGACAATTTTGACCAATTTATTTTCCCTACATCAATGCCATTATCCATAGGCAACAACACTGGTAAATTGCCTGTGTCCAACACCATGAGAAAGGGTATATGGTCCGTAGTAGCCAGATCGTAACCAATCTTCATCATATCGATGGAGTCATGGGCATCCACTGTACGAAGGCAATGATCCAGCCATGAAGTAGAGTGCCAGGCCTCGCTGATATAGTATAGCTATCATACGGCAATAGTACCTTACTAGATAAAATCAATCCACCGTCAGAACAAAACTGCATTAAATGATTACCAAATAAAGAGTTGGCATCAGATACATCAGCATTCATGTCACCAACAACATAGATACAGGTAGAAGAACTGTCCTGAATAAAAGACGCGATAAATGCCAATCTACTGAGGTACTCATCCTCATTTTGTATGCACTCATATGGCGTATAGACATTCAAAATTATTATGTTCTTATCATTACAACACAGCTCAAGCCCAATAGCCCAGTCAACACCCAATCTTATAACATTAACCAACTGGTCATATTTTTTATTCCACATCGTGGCTACCCCCCCCTGGAATTCTCCCCCGGACAACTTTAGCACTTAGGTCAGTTGTTGATTCCCCCGCCCCATGAATGTCCCTATGTATAGAATTTAGTCCTTCCAGGTCTTGTTTAGCCAGGAACGTCTCCTGGACACACAAAATGTCACGTGTCCATCAATTTGTCCACAACAATACGGTGTCATTTATCAATAATCACAAAAGACATGGAAATCTCACTTTTTACCTTATGAAACCTTTTCTTCATAAGAGCAACGTTTTAATCTAACAGAGATCTTAGTTCAAACTCCAAAATTACAAAATGGCAGAGCCCGTATCCGGGATATTTTGTACAGCGGGATGCAGGGGCGGATTGGCCATCTGGCAATTCTGCCAAATGCCAGAGGGGCCGGACCATTTTTTTTTAATGTGGGCCGGTCAGATTATTATTTTTTTTATATACAAATAAATTGTCTTTACAGGCCGACAGCGCTTAGGATGGGTTTTTATCGCTTGCACGATTTCATTATGGTTATGATAATAATAATAATAATAATAATAATAATAATAATAATAATAAATATTAAGCATTTGGCCAGTCGGTAACAGCTGGCCTGGTCCAGAGATGGGCCGACCAACCCAGTCAGAGGTTACCCAAATTGGGACTTTCACTCAAAATCAAGCATGTCACCTTCAAACAGGATCTCTGTTTGCAGGGTTCAGGCTGTACCGGACCCTCCCGATGATCATGCTGCTCTGGGGGACCGGCTGCAGAGCTTCGCTGGAGCTCCGACTGCTGTCTGTCCCCGCGGCCGTCTGACGGCATCAGTATTACATTGAGACAGTTTCATTACCGGTTAAAAACGTCTCGTTGTCGCATTAAATAGTAATCTAATTCGGTGTTTTGGTACAGTTGGTTTTAATGCCTGAGCGAAGTGTAGGCCTATAGGAGTACACATGAAAACCCTGAACAAGCAGCGTCGTTCTGCTCTGTCACGTAGTAGTTTTACACTATGTAGGTTAAACTCTGCAATTAATCTGCAGTTCACATGTATGCATGAACTGTGGTGGTCCATTACACTGTAGGCTGTATTCAACATCACTGGTAAGTTTTTATCAATAGAAAACATTACACATTACAACGCTTTGTATCCATAACATGATTGTGTTATTGTACAATTTAGCAGTAAAAGCAGTAGTCTATGTAAGTCAAGCCTACATTTTTCAACTTGGGAGCAAAACGTGCTCCTTGGGGGAAAAAAAGACCATAAAGCCCTGTTCATGCTAATTAAACAACTGGACTTTGGGGTCAAGTGTTGTCATATCTGGCCCATGTCCCAGATGTGAAAGCCCTTGCTGGACTACTGAATATAATAATATTCCATTATATTTTGTATTTTGAATTGTTACCTGCCACCAGAATTTTGTGATTTCCTTGCCATAAATATAGATGTTTTTACTAAAAATTGGTGCCTAAAAATGCATCAGAATGCAGGTTTTTCCCACAAAGGCCAATTCGAAGCAAGGAAAAACCCTGAAGTATAATCACAGACAGCAATAAAAACATATTTCAATTGCAGAGTTAGAGTTTAAACATATGAAAAGATGGAGAACTAGACAGACAATATGTATAGTGTCAACAGAGAGAAACAGACAGACAGTGACATCAAAGAACAACATACTGTAGAGAATGACATTAACAGCATACAAACAGCATAAACAGGCAGTATGTGTAAATTTGTTATAAACGTGTGCTCTTTAAAAAGTAGTAAGCATTGTTTGCCAGTTACTTAAATGAAATGTTTAAAAATCTGTTACATAAGGGACTGCTTCTATTATTTCACCATCTGTACACAAATGTAATTAGTGAATGCACGTGTCCGTGGGTGGGGCTGCATGGGCGTGGTAATGTGGGCTGGTGTGGCTACAGTGCCAGGGCTGAATTTTTGTCCCAGTCCGCCCCTGGTGGGAGGAAGTGGAGACACATTGTCCGTCTTAATATACAGTCTATATGCCGTCAAGTAGTATGTTTGTATAAAGTCTGAAGGAGAGTTGTAGGATTGAAATGTCACTAGCATTAAAATCCTTTTATTTGTTCTTTCTATGGTAATCAAGCATAACCAGTAACATATTATCCACAGAAACGTCAATAGTTTAAAATATTAAAATCATGTATTTTGGGGTAATGCATATATAGCTGGCATGATTGGATGATCTACTTTCATTAAAACAAGTTATTTTTGAGTAATGTCTCCACCCTTCTTAAAATCATCACTTGGATCTGAGTGGAATTTCCTATGTATATATACTGTAGACCAGGGGTTGTTTTTTGAGCCAAGGACCCCTCTAACTGAAAGAGAGACGGAGCAGGGACCCCCTACTACATATATTTTATAAAATGAAGTTGCATATTAAAGTGGGCCTACAATAATGTGTAGGATGGCCTCAAGCCTTTATACATACCTTTTATAGTGCATATACTAAGCTATTAAAATAATAATTGTTGGCATGATTTTATAAATCATCTTTTAATGTTACACATACATGCGGTACAGTGAATCCTCAGGATTAACTCTCTCTTTGGATGGCTATCTTAGTGACTATCTTACCTATAGGCCAGCAAGCCTATCATCAGTGGGGATTTATATTTGCTAATAATATGTTGGAATTATATTTAGACATAGTCACACATTTCCTAGTCTCGCTTTGCCAGACCTTCCTCCACAGCGCTGCGGAGGAAGGTCTGGCTAGTCCACACAGCATTCTGGGATGTAAGAAAATGTGCTCTGGTTTATTGGCATTTCTTTAAACCAATCACATTATTATAACATATAATAATCCTGCAAGGGGAAATTATATTGTATTATTATTATTATCAATTTATAATTTCTTCTATTTACTGAGAACATTTTGTTGCTTATTTAGAACATTTTACAAACAGACAAAATAAAACCCATCCCTACCTCTACCCTCCATCCCTACTCCCTACAACCTCCAGCCTGTCAGTCTAATGCCAGGATCAGACGACACAAATTCAGTCCGATTTTGACCCGACAGACAAGTCGCAGACAAACGTTGTAATTAGGGTCGGGACCGATAACATGTCTTTACCTCTTGTAGTGTGACATCATCAAAGATCAGCGATCCAACGTCTGGGACGCTTCACGACCACGCCGCAGAAAGTCTAGCATGGCCAAATTTTTTGTCTTTTTTTTGATGCTATAACTTTGATTGATATTTTGCTGCTTTTGAATTTAATATGTACTTGTAAAATATTGATCTTGATGTTTGAATCCGATTTTGCCCTTTCTATGAAGGCATGTGGGAGTATCAGACAGTGTTGTCCAGCTCTGCTCTGATTGGTCCAGTTTGAAAGTAGATAGGCCCTCAATCATGCAGATCAAAACCACCTGAATAATCAATGTGTTTGTGTATGTTTTTTTGGCATTTTAGCTTGGACATGAAAGGGGAGAGAGAGGGGGAATGACATGCATGGAACCGAACCTGCAGCCGCTGTGGCGAGGACTGAGCCTCTGTATATGAGCACACTCTCTACCAGGTGAGCTACCCAGGCACCCTGTCTATAATTATCTTGTTCTGCTTTGTGATGGTAGTTTGATAATGCCTGACGAAGATCTCTGTTAGATCGAAACAAAAGTTGCTCAATTAAAGTAAAATGGCTGCAGCTATAAGTAGAGCAATGCATTCTCATGAACAGGTTTGTATGATATTGTACGAAAACATATGCACACTAAAATGTATATCATATGAAAACAAGGAGACTGCCGGCTGGTCACATGACCTGGGCTACAGAGCTCTGTGACACCGAGCGGCAGTTGCTTCATGGCGCCGGCTACAGACCTCCGTCACAGCTCGGTCATTTTAGCAGCAGTTTGTAGATATGTGCCGCTGCAGAGCCCTGCGAGGCCAGCTACGGAGCTCCGTATGGTACTCCGCATGGTGCTCTGTCAGATCAGCGGTAGTTGGGGGTTGCTTGAGCTGCCGGTCGTTTGGGCGGAGATTACAGGTAAGTTTAGACAAGAAAAAGTGAGTGTTACGCAGTGACAAAGGTTAAGTTTAGGCACGGAAAGGATTAGTTAAGATTTGGAAGAAGATCGTGGTTTGGATTAAAACACTCCCAAAGAACACTCATTTCCAGGGTGAAAGTCTTTTGTTTCCTCGGGAAGTGAACTCTACTCCCTGGCTTCAAAATCCTCCTACCTCCCTACGCGGCCAGCCGGGTTCTTATACAGCAGCACTCGATGTGGTGCACACAGCAAAAAAAACGTGCTACAGTGCTTATCTTTTCATTTCTTTTCGAAAGTATGGTTCAAGAAAACAGGCTGAATAGAGTGTGTGGCTCTTCTGTCTGGTAATGCACCAAGAAACCCGATGAGTGCCTGCAAAGACAGGGAAGAAGACAAGTCAACATGAATGTGAGCACTTAAGGTTCAAAATACTGATAATATTGCTTTGGAAATATTTTATGAGGAACAAAAAAGCTGAGCTTTAATTAATAGAGCTCAAATGTCCTAATATAAAGTTTGTTATGTAAGTGTAACAAATGTACTTAACCCAAACCACAATCTTTTCCTAAACCTAACTAAGTAGTTTTGTTGCCTATACCGAACAAAACGACAAACAAAGCGGCAGTTTGTGACACTAGAGGGGTATTGGAGCGTTATAGTTTGAAGCGTATGGCCACGTATTTGATGAGTCTGGCACATTGCTATCAGGACAAAAATCATTTCTTCATGTAATTACAATACTAAAACATGCTCTAAATGGTGTATTTTCAAATGTATGTCTCAAATTCTTAAGCCTGTCAAATCATTAGACGGTCTTTGACCACTACATAACCTTTTTAACATAGCCTACATAACCTGTCTGACCGAGCATTTGTTCCCCATCAATCCTTAATAATATCCCTGAGCCCCTGCCCCCCCCTCTGCTGCTGTATGTGGGCAGATAGCGGTGGTGGTGGGACACATCCTTGCCCTCACTCATCACCTACGATTGTTCATCACCATCAATTGGATTCTGACAGCTTTATGCATCCTGGGATCCAACCCAGAGATCCACTTCCTCCGGTAGAGATAATATAAACCATACCCACCGCCCACTACCTGTACCTTCACCCCCCACACAGACACACACAATCACTGTATCCGTCTCAAGGAGTAAGATGAAACTGATCCCTGTGGACAAACTGCACTGTTCCAGAATAGTAACAGGATACAGCGAAAGACATAACTCAATATAAACAAAGTATAACTAAAGACTGGAGCAAAGAGGGTCATGTATGGGTCAGTCTCACGACCCCAGCATGAACCTCAGTGTCCTATTGGTGGGCCACTCAGTAAAAAGAATTGTGCTAGTCAATCTTTGTTCAGATCAAAAGAAATGTATATTAAATTCTAGTAGAGTTTCCAAAGATCCCAATGTTAGGCTGAAGTATGAGGCAAATGTCTATTACAAATATGCAGAATACATCTAGAATACCTCCATCTGATGGAACGGTGCAGCCATAGAAAACAAGCTTATACACAATATAAATGATTCTGTCAAACAGTGGGGAATACGATTATTTTTCCAACCTTCCACTTAAGGAGAAAAAAGGGGGGTTGAAAGACACAACAAGGCTTCTGTATGTTCTTATCCCAAGTATATGAGCATAAAGAAGCTATACAAATCTTATTGTAACCTCTATTAGGGTAAAAGCAAAGTAGTCCCTGGTAGAGCTAATATGGTATTGAGTCATTCAAACCGTTCTGGTTACCACCATCAAAAATGATTTTAACCCCAGCATTTATAAAATGGTTCCTAAATCAACTTTTTGAATGCATTTATTCCTGTAGTAGTCTACTTTTTATTGCATTTATAGGCTAGTCTAAATGTCTCTTTATTCCAGTGTTCCAGAAATTTAAAGCCAACAACTTTAGAGCTGTTAGTCAACAGTCAACACAAAGCCTCTGGGGTTTCTGTGAGCAATCTTTTTCCATGAAAAACATGTATTTGGTTTTATGTGATGCTGTTCTGATTTTCTGCAGGGTTCATCAAGTCAAATTGACTTGAAAAAGACTTCAGACCTTTTTAAGACCATTATGAATGAAATGTAAGACCTTTATCACAACATCAACTGAGCCCTAAATTCTGTTTTCTCAAGCCAAGTATCGCTGAACCTGCATTCCCCATAACTGAAGAATAACATCTGTTTAATATCTGTGGTACAATCTGAAAGAGACTCGAGCCAATAACACGAAAGCTGATTGGCTGCAATATAAGTTGGATGTTGGTCTCATTTGTAGTTATACTACAGCGAAATTATATTTGGACTAGCGAGAGAAAGAACTACAACACCACAGGATAAAAAAAAGCAGTAGAAGCGTTGCATGGACGTAGGAAAATTATTTAAAGGACAATTCCGGCGCAAAACGAACCTAGGGGTTATTAACAAATGTGTACCCACTCGATCGTTCCCTGGGACATGTTTTCATGCCTATCGAATGTGTTTGTAGCTTGAAACAAGCTAGCGCGGACCACTGATTAGCTTACAACGCTAGTATTCGGGGTACAGGGAACGTAAAAACAAATCACTATCACTAAAAAGGCTCAAAATACCACCAAACGTCAACAGTAGCATAATGATGGTCCCTAAATGTTAACCGAAGCATTGAGAACATTGTAAGTGTACAGACAATTTATTAACAGAGAGCTGCGGGAGCTCCGTGAAAGGGCTACGAGAGAGAGAGAGAGAGCTACCGGTAGTCAGTGCTGCAACACAGCCTCGTACTTGGGGAAACTGGTGGTGTACCTGCAGACATTGTGAAGCTATGGCCACCAAACAGGAGTGTCTGTGTTGCACGGAGTGGGACCTGTTGCGTCGCGACACCCAAGAGACGCAGTGTTTTGTACAGTCTGAAGATTTCCCCTCTCTGATAAACAGGGCTGGACTTGAAACTTTTTTCCATGTCCCAAAAATAAATTGAAGACGGCGACCCAGACCAGAGGGACCAGATGGACAGTTATCCACTGAGTAAGTACACTAGACAAGTTATGTTTTACATCGGTGCCATTATTTCAGATATATTGAGCAAATTGCTTTTGATTTTAGCTTGCATCGCCAGCTGTAAGTCATGACTGGTTTTCAAGACAGCAGCGGCATGTAAACATGAACGGGAGTGTCTTCATAATCTATCTTTTCAATAAACTGTCTGTACACTTACAACGTTCTCAATGCTTTGGTTAACATTTAGGGACCGTCATTATGCTACCGTTGAAGTTTGGTGATATTTTGAGCCTTTTTAGTGGTATAAATAGCGAATTGTTTTTACTTTCCCTGTGCCCCGAATACTAGCGTTGTAAGCTAATCAGCGGTCCACGCTAGCTTGTTTCAAGCTACAAACTCATTTGATTAGCATGAAAACATGTCCCAGAGAATGACAGAGTGGGTACACATCTGTTAATAACCCCTAGGTTCATTTTGTGCCGGAATTGTCCTTTAAGACTTAAAACACAATACTTCAGCGAATTTAAGACTTTTTAAGGCCTACAATTTAGATTTTGTAATTTCAGACTTTTTTTTGTAGACCCTGCGGAGCATAACCTGTAGCGTAAAACATAAAAGGCATGGAACAAATGCTGAAACATTATAATCAATGTCAGCATTTTTATTTTGGGAAGTATACTAAATGGTAAATACAATCACTGTGTAAATGATTACATTATCACATCTTGTCTAACGAAAGAACTACAATAAGTCCACTCAGCATTTATGTTTGTCTCTCCATCTCTCCCGTGTGCAGTGCGTCTTTCAGTTCAGCAGTCAGCACACCTACCTTCATACCTGTGTGTGTTTATAAGTGATTATGAGTGCATGTAAGTGAAAATGTTCCATTTAGAGTGTTAATGCGCTGTGTGGTCATCATGCAAATGCGGCAATTCTTCTGCTGAGGAGAGGCAGCTCCTGGCGGATGAAGGGGAGTGTTTCTACCTAAAACATCTATTTACTATTTACTAGAAATGAAAATATAGGTCGTAATTGCTGTTTGAACAAACCACTTATGCCGACCTTACACCAAACCACTTTTCAAGCGATTCCACTGTCCCTGACTAATTTCCAATATCAGAATGAAATCCTGAGAGTCTTGTTAGAGTCAGGGCGCTCCCATCGTCTTAATCGTCTGGTGTAAGGTAGTCGTCAAACTCAGTCCCAGTCAGTCTTTTTCCCCTCTGGACGTCAGACAAAATCAAACGTGTTATATTATCTCAGTTCAGTTCAGTTCAGTTCAAGTTTATTGTCATATGCATATTAGTACGAAGTACCACAGCAATGAAATACAATGTGACATGGCACTCTCTCAGCACCAGTCAATAATCACAATTATAAAAAACATAAATAGCACTTAAAAACATCTAGAAATATCCAAGCACAATAGACATAGTGACTAAGTTCAGACCTCAGCCCTCCTTCCTGTTGTGCTATCATTCAATAACCTTATTACCTGGGGGTAAAAACTATCTCTAAAACATGTTGTGCGCATTGGGATGCTCTGCAAACGTCTCCCTGATAGAAGGTAGGAGAAGAAATTGTGTGCAGGATGACTAGCATCCTGCATAATACCTCGTGCCTTCTTAGTGTGCGTTTCCAGTAAATGTGTTGGAGCGGTTCAAGTGGAACCCCAATGATTTTAGATGCAGTCTTGACTACTTTTGTCAGAAGATTAAGGTCATGTGAATTAGCCCTGCCAAACCACACTAACATTGCCTGTCAATATACTCTCAATTGTACAGCGGTAAAAGTTCTGTAGAATGTTAAGGGACATACCATATTTCTTGAGACATCTCTAAAAATAAAATCTTAAGTTTTAAGTCTTGGGAGCAAAGTTAAATCATGTGAACATTGTCAACAACCAATGGGTGCACTCCCTCCAGCACCAAACAGGAAGCAGCAAACAGTGTTGCCAACTTAGCGACTTTGTTGCAAGATTTAGTGACTTTTCAGACCCCCTTAGCGACTTTTTTTCACAAAAGCGACAATCTGGCGACTTTCTGTAAAAAAGACGCCAGTATTGTATAATAATTACTAAGAATTACTAGACATGTCTCCTGTAACCCTCTCACTACTACTTTTGCATAAAACAATAACCTGTAGCCTATTAGGGTTTCATAAAACGTTTCAGTAAAATATTTTAATGACCTAGTCATTGCTCAAAGTACGCTAGGAGCATGGGCTCATACACATCAAATAGGTAGTATTAGGACAGCTGATTTTGAAATCTTTCTAAATACCCTGTGTGGTTCATTTAGCAAGGAACTACTAGGCGATCTTAACACATCTTGAGGTGAAACAAAGAATGAGAAAGAGTGACAGAGAAAACCAGCTTAACAGAGAGCTGGCTTTAAAGTAATGAATTGGGTCATCAGGGAAACCAAAGGTATTAACTGAGAAAACTGGAGGAGCGGAAACACAAGAAAGGCAGACATGTCCATTAAACCTTCCGGAAAACTTGATAAGATTCCCAGTTGCAGCATCAGTGACCACTCTCCTTTCCTTTCCTCTCCCTGTCTCCCACCAGCCATTCTCTCCCTCTGATTTCCCAACCTGCAAAGTCCATCAGGACCTGAGAGGAGGAACCCAGTCCCTCTCATATCACAGCCCCTGAAAAACAATCCACCTGAACAAAAGAGAGACAGCTGCTCAGGAGCAGGGAACTTGATCTGAAGAGCCTGGATGCTGCCGTAAAAGAAAGGAGAGATGGGGGTGGTTCACTCTCAGCCCCTCCACGAGAAAGGACTTCCTGTGCATTTTGTACACGGAAAGTGTCACCCTCATCCCTAAATCTGCCATATGTACTCCAATCTGGGAATGGTTAAGAAGAAGAACAATCTCTCCTTCTGTGAAAATAAATAGCTGAATTTCGTAGATTGGTCTTACTGTTTTTCCTGACCTTTCCTCATCAGGCCAAAATATCCAGTTGTACAGAAACCCTTGATACAGACTATGCTTACACAATGCACAAATCAAAAGAAATCCTATCTAACTAAAGTGATCAAAAACTGCATTAAAACATGATTTATAAAATCATGCATACAATTATTAGTAGCTTAACATTCTATACAAAAAAAAAAATATGTATAAAGGCTTTAGGTCCCCCTACACATTATTGTAGGCCCAGTTTATTATGCAACTTCAGTTTATACAATATACGTATGTAGTAGGGGGTCTCTGCTCCGTCTCTATTTTACTTAGGGGTGCTTGGCTTAAAAAACGTTGAAGACCCTTGATCTAGACCAAAAGTGTGGCTATACATTATTCATATTTATATACACTAGTGCTGTCAAACGATTAAAATATTTAATCGCGATTAATCACATTAATGTCATAGTTAACTCGCAATTAATCACAATTAATCACACATTTTTATCTATTCTAAATGTCCCTTGATTTCTTTTTGTCCCATTATTTTTTCTCATTTTAATGCTCTTATCAACATGATACGATACTTTTAAAACGGTGCCTGAACCGAAAGATTTTTATATATATATATATATATATATATATATATTTAAAAAAGGAGCACCTTGTTCAATTGTATTTGTCTGTTCTGTATGTTCAAAACTATAAAACAATAAAAATGGCGAAAACAACCACTGGATAAGCAAAGGGTATTTTACAACAACTTTGAATGCACCACGAGGCTGGCGAGGCGAGGCTGAGTCTGTTTTTCAGACAACGGCAGCTACAGTCATCAGAGAGAAGCGCAGGCATTTCAGTGGCACCGAAATCCGCTTTGCTATTTGGTCCGGTAGATCGTTGAGGCACCGGTGCTGTATTATATGGGTCTCGGACCCCCCCCAAAATAAAAACTCTTCAGATCTACACGACTCTCGTGGATGACATTTTCCCATTCTAAATGGTGATTTTCGCCAAAAAGCGACTAGTTTGCAGGTATGTACTACTCCTTGGCCGGCTCGCAAGCCCAAACAAGTGTGTTTTGTTTCCGGTCTAGCTAGATCCGGTGTGGTGGTGTAGTTTTTCTAACGTTACTAGTTGTTGCAACAGCATGTGAAAAAAACTACAAAGTTTGCTAGGCCAAAAAGAACATATAAAAAAAATTGACGTCGTTAAAATGGGTTTGCGTTAACGCCATTAATAACGTGTTTAACTGACAGCACTAATATACACATATATCAAGTAAAAAAGTATGCACATTATTACACTGTCATATGATAAATATGTATCCATTGTGTGATATACACTGTCCTGTGTTGTTTTGGGTGGAGAATAAAAGTTGAGGTTTGACAGTTTGGAAGAAGTATTACTAATTAAACATTTAATCTTTGTGGTGCTCTTGAGCCGCATGCAGCTTTTTGCCTGCTCCTGTGAGGCTCTTACTGTGTGTCTGGGGGCTGTGTTTGTGAAACATATTTCAGATGAGTCAAAACACATTTGAATGCATCTGCCAATACTGCCAATTATTGCTAATAACTTTGCCAGTAATTGTAACATAAAAAACAATGCAGCAGAGTTTTGAAGACAGATTGTGCAACCTGAGAAAAAGAAAAAAAATGACCACAGATCACCTTCCTCATTAACCCTTTCACTGCTCAATCAGATAGTTTGAAAGCCCTTTAGATATATGATGACTAGACTTTCTGAGGATGACAGACTGAAATCTGTGTTGAGAGAAGGAACCACAAAGATCACTAATGGCAATGTTTGCATCAACTTATGTCTATGAATCTGTGTTTTCTACACTGAAACAAGTGAAGTCAAAACATTGTTCTGTTAACACGGACACTCAACCGAGTACAAGCCAGCCATGAAAAGGATTGTGGATAACAAAGACTGTCAGGTGTTCCACTGAGTCAGTCTAGGTAAGAAAAAAACTATCAAAACTGCTATGTATTATGACTGTCATTACATGTGGAAGTCACTGCTGCTGTTGTGTGGACGTGCATGTGTTGTGTGGCTCTTTGCTATGGTGCGTTTTTCTTGGCTCTTTATGCTGAACTGGTTGGCCACCCCTGATATAATAGATAAGTTAACTGTTGTTAAAGTGCTCATATTGTGCTTTTTGGCTTTTTGGCTTTTTCCCTTTCCTTTATTGTGTTATATATGTTTTTTGTGCACGTTATAGGTTTACAGAGTGAAAAAGCCCAAAGTCTACCCAAAAGAGACTTACCATCTCCAACAGAAAACACTGTTCACAAACTGCTCCAAACAGCTCTGTTGTAGTCCAGCCTTTACTTCAGAGACAAACGTGGTCACTTTGGAACACACGTTATAATGCTCGCCTAGCTGCTAGCATGGCACGCCCTCATACTCTGCTTCTGACTGGCTAGTAGTCCTTACCTAGGTACTGTCAGGGCACGCCCTCATACTCTGCTTCTGACTGGCTAGTAGTCCTTACCTAGGTACTGTCAGGGCACGCCCTCATACTCTGCTTCTGACTGGCTAGTAGTCCTTACCTAGGTACTGTCAGGGCACGCCCTCATACTCTGCTTCTGACTGGCTAGTAGTCCTTACCTAGGTACTGTCAGGGACACGCCTCATACTCTGCTTCTGACTGGCTAGTAGTCCTTACCTAGGTACTGTCAGGGCACGCCCTCATACTCTGCTTCTGACTGGCTAGTAGTCTTTACCTAGGTACTGTCAGGGCACGCCCTCATACTCTGCTTCTGACTGGCTAGTAGTCCTTACCTAGGTACTGTCAGGGCACGCCCTCATACTCTGCTTCTGACTGGCTAGTAGTCCTTACCTAGGTACTGTCAGGGCACGCCCTCATACTCTGCTTCTGACTGGCTAGTAGTCCTTACATAGGTACTGTCAGGGCACGCCCTCATACTCTGCTTCTGAATGGCTAGTAGTCCTTACCTAGGTACTGTCAGGGCCCTCATACTCTGCTTCTGACTGGCTAGTAGTCCTTACCTAGGTACTGTCAGGGCACGCCCTCATACTCTGCTTCTGACTGGCTAGTAGTCCTTACATAGGTACTGTCAGGGCACGCCCTCATACTCTGCTTCTGACTGGCTAGTAGTCCTTACCTAGGTACTGCGTATGTGCGACTCCCAACAAAGATGGAACAGAAGTGAGAGGTCTCACTCTGTAGCTGAAACAGAGAACTCAACACACAGGGTGAAAAGAGGAGCTGCAGCAATGTGCAGTACAACAAAAATATGTTTTTTTGAAAATTAAACATGTAAACATATTCTGATATAACCTCTAAATACAATTATGAACCTAAAAATGAGCATAATATGAGCACTTTAAGACTTCTGACATTCAGGTTGTGTATTAAACGTACTGTATTATTTGTAAGTCATTCATTCATTCATTCATCATTCACTGAAAGAACCAAGCAGGCTTGTGAAACAGGTGATAAAGACCAAAATATACTATTATTTCCATTAAATATTTTATTTTGGGGATTTTACCTCATGCCTGTGTGTTTTTCAAGTGCAACTATATGTGTGTGGACGTGATCAGCGTGATGACTGAGGTACATGCGTGCGTGCTCGGGTCAGAGCCGTTACTGATATGACCGGAGAGGATCTAACCAGATGTAGCGACCACACAAGTTATGTCCTGTCTGTTTGTTAGAACCACAGAGTAAAGCAGAAAACCCAGCACTGTCTGCTGCCTCATCTGTCGCCAGAACACGACGCAGAGATAAAAAAAGGGGGCGAGCAAACACCCACGGGTTACACCTGCTTTGTTGCACGATCCGGCGTGTTGTCAGGCTTTATCCTGGCAATATACAGTGGTGTGAAAAAGTGTTTGCCCCCTTCCTCATTTCCTGTTCCTTTGCATGTTTGTCACACTTAAGTGTTTCGGAACATCAAACCAATTTAAACAATAGTCAAGGACAACACAAGTAAACACAAAATGCAATTTGTAAATGAAGGTGTTAATTATTAAAGGTGAAAAAAATCCAAACCATCATGGCCCTGTGTGAAAAAAGTGATTGCCCCCTAAACCTAATAACTGGTTGGGCCACCCTTAGCAGCAACAACTGCAACCAAGCGCTTTGCGATAACGTGCAATGAGGCTTTTACAGCGTCCCTGGAGGAATTTTTGGCCCACTCATCTTTGCAGAATTGTCCTAATTCAGTTACATTAGAGGGTTTTCGAGCATGAACGGCCTTTTTAAGGTCATACCACAACATCTCAATAGGATTCAGGTCAGGACTTTGGCTAGGCCACTCCAAAGTCTTCATTTAGTTTTTCTTCAGCCATTCGGTGGTGGACTTGCTGGTGTGTTTAGGATCATTGTCCTGCTGCAGAACCCAAGTTCGTTTCAGCTTGAGTACACGAACAGATGGTCGGACATTCTCCTTCAGGATCTCTTGGTAGACAGCAGAATTCATAGTTCCTTTTATCACGGCAAGTCTTCCAGGTCCTGAAGCAGCAAAACAGCCCCAGACCATCACACTACCACCACCATATTTTACAGTTGGTATAATGTTCTTTTATGAAATGCAGTGTTCCTTCTACGCCAGATATACTTGGACACACACCTTCCAAAGAGTTCCACTTTTGTCTCATCGGTCCACAGAATGTTGTCCCAAAAGTCTTGGGGATCATCAAGATGTGTTCTGGAGAAATTGAGACAAGCTTTGATGTTCTTTTTGCTCAGCAGTGGTTTTCTCCTTGGAACTCTGCCATGCAGGCCATTTTTGCCCAGTCTTTTCCTGATGGTGGAGGCATGAACGCTGACCTTAACTGAGGCAAGTGAGGCCTGCAGTTCTTGGACGTTGTTGTGGGGTCTTTTGTGACCTCTTGATGAGTCGTCGCTGCGCTCTTGGGGTAATTTTTGGGCGGCCGGCCACTCCTGGGAAGGTTCACCACTGTTCCATGTCTTCGCCATTTGTGGATAATGGCTCTCACTGTGGTTCGCTGATTCCCAAAGCTTTGGAAATGGCTTTATAACCCTTTCCAGACTGATAGATCTCAATTACTTTCTTTCTCAATTGTTCCTGAATTTCTTTGGGTCTCGGCATGATGTGTAGCTTTTAAGGATCTTCTGGTGGACCTTACTGTGTCAAGCAGCTCCTATTTAAGTGATGCCTTGATTGTGAACAGGTGTGGCAATAATCAGGCCTGGGTGTGGCTAGAGAAATTGAACTCAGGTGTGGACAACCACAGTTATAGTATGTTTTAACAAGGGGGCAATCACTTTTTCACACAGGGCCATGATGGTTTGGATTTTTTTTCTCCTTTAATAATAAACACCTTCATTTACAAATTGCATTTTGTGTTTACTTGTGTTGTCCTTGACTTTTGTTTAAATTGGTTTGATGTTCAAAACACTTAAGTGTGACAAACATGCAAAGGAACAGGAAATGAGGAAGGCAAACACTTTTTCACACCACTGTACTTCCGTTGCACCAGACTAGATGAAATGCAACACCAAGATTATTGGCTGTCAAACTTTGAGAATTCGAAAGCCAGTGTCTCTGTCGAGCAGGGCCAATGCAGCATCTCAGTTTTATCAGAATGTAAGGCATGGGACATCCAGTTTTTCACAGCTGACAAGCAGGCCTCTAGTTTACAGTAATAGCAGTAGCCATGGTCGTACCCACCATTTCACCATTGTCACAAGGTCCAGACCTTTTTTATTTTAAATGTTGGTGCTGTAAATATATTGTAGATCACTGACTTGCTCATCTGATAACCGTGGGTGGGTGGTGAACAGTGGTGAAATGTGGAAAGTACATTTACTGCAACACTGTACTTAAGTACAAATTTGAGGTACTTGTACTCAGAGAGATATATTTTACTTTTTACTCATATAGCTTTTGTTACTAATTTCTATACAAATTAAGATTTTTGCACGCAAAACACATGTAGTTAATAAAGTAAAAATAAAATTATTTTAATTAAACTACCCAACAGTATATAACCCTACACGTCCAGCTGAAATGATTAGCCCATTAAACACGTAGTTGATTGAACTGTTTGTTTTGATCGTTTCCAGTTTTTAAAATGTGAGGATTTTTCTGCATTGAGTACTTTTATTTTTAATACTTTAATTACATTTTCCTGATGATACTTGCATACTATAACTTAAGTAACATTTTCAATGCAGGACGTTTACTTGTTTACTTGAGTATTTTTTACAGTGTGGTATTAGTACTTTTACTCAAGTAAAGGATCTGAATCCTTCCTCCACCACAGGTGGTGAAGTGGATAATCTCCTCGGTAACAGGGCTTAAAGTGAAATCAATTCCTGAGCCTGAAATTTCTTTTATTTTCGAAGAATTGCAAATTTTTTTAAGTACAATTTTTGTTTTGTTTTGGATCAATTTTACAATTTCCTTTAAATTGTACAAAACAAATTAGGTGTAAATGTTTCAGTTCACTATTGTTGCTCCCACTTTGTCTGATGAAAGTGGGAGCAACAGTAACAAACATATGAGTTGTTGCTTGGGGCCATCAGATGGACAAGTTGAAATGAAATGATCAATTATTTTCTTTAAACTAATAACAGTGTTCAACAAGAACAGGTGAGTGAAGTGGACAGCTAAGGCTAAATATTTGTTATTTAACATAGGATGTAAATAAAAAGCAGCTTTCATAGCCTTAATATTTTTGGAACAAACAAGCTAGCACATCCCTGTTAGATAGTAAATCATCTTAGAATCTATTACTGTAATGTTGTATCCATTCAATAAATATTTCCCAAACTCAAATGTTTGCATTGGGTAAAAAAAAGGCCTGTTGATGTCTTGGCATCAGATGCATAGCATATCAAGTTTTGAAATATATGAGGCCAAATGGCCTTCCTTCTCGTAACATCTCCCAAATATGACCCAGCTGAGCTTTATAGGGAATCTGAGAATCACGTGATAGTTGGTCACAGAACTTGAGCACTATCATCAGACTTGAGCCATTATTTTCATAATGCTGGACCTTGCTGAAGGGCTTTGGGTGTTGTACTCAAATGACCAATGATTTTAACGTTACTTCTGTTCGCTTCAGACCTTGAGCAGAAAACAAGTCTCACTCACATTACAGTTTATAAAACACAGTATAGTATAAGCATTCTTATTTTTTTCAACATTCTCAATAACAAATCATATTTTCACATGTTTTTATTTAAAAGATCAGTATATCACATGGCTGATACATAGGGACAAATTTAGAGTTGTCTATTGACATAGTCTGCATATATCTGGATTGTGGGAAGAAACCGGAGCATCCGGGGGAACCCCACACAGCTCCGCTGATAAAACACATCAGCGGGGCTACAGCAGTGTCTGATTCCAGGTCTCACGTGACCGCAGATCTGTCGAAGGTCTCAGGAGTGAAGAAAGCTTCGTCCCAGTCTCGATCAGCATCGGCATCTTCATCACTGGAGATGTCGGTGTGTAAATATCCATCACTGGAACTTTCCGGAAGTGAATCTTTCTGTATTGCAGTGTGTGACTCTGTCTTGATGCCAGTCTGTGGTGGAGTTCCATCAAAATGTGTTGAAGTGGTTCCATTGCTGTGGAAGTGTTTAATATTCACGGCCACTGTCTCATTATCAGAACCATCTTCATCATCGATAACTGGAATATACTCTCCATCAGAGAAGTTGACATCACCAGAAATTGGAATGTACTCTCCCTCAGAAAGGTAAGAGGTGTCTGGCTCCATAGCGTGTTCTTGTGGCTCCTCGTAACTGGAACTTACACTGTAAGAATCTTCAGCACTTGAAGTCCAAGATGGCTGTCTATATAAATAAGCCCTTAAAGCTGCACATTGACAAATATAGTGGTATGCAGCAGGGTCTGCGTCTTCATGACTGGAGCTATAAGTGCTCGTGACTCCATCGCTTGAGACATTTGACGCTCTCTCAGTTTCTGAGTTGCTGGTAAAATCATGCGATTCCTCTGAATCATCCAGGGGGGAGACGGTCATCAACTCTAAGGCGTCTTCGGCATAAGAGTTGGTGCCCATGTCCTCATGGTGCAGGTGAAACATTGTAACAAAACAATGTCTTTGGGCTTGCTCAGGCGTGAATCTTGTCTGAGCATCCGTATCAAGCAAACCTTTTAGGAGATGTAAAAATGCCATCCGGTCTTCATACTCAGTATAGTCTATTTCTGCGTAGCACTCTACTGATTTATCCAAATTTCTACCATCATTAAAAATCCACCTTGGATTTCGGGGCTGGACACCAGTTGCCTTTGTGTACTCCCTTGGTGTATTTAGTCTCCATCCGGGATTGGGTGAGCCCTGTTCCCTGCTGAAATACTGCCAGGTGTATCTCCCAGCACTTAGCACGTGGTCTTTCGGCTGACCGAGCAGACGGCAAACAGCTTTCATCATGTGGTATGTTGATTGTCCAGGGAAGAGGTTGTCACCAAAATAGAGGAATGCCATGAGACATCCCAGTGCCCACATGTCGATGGCTTCAGATATGGGGAGGCCCAGTGTCACCTCTGGGGCTCTGTAGGCACAAGGTTGGACTGTCATTCCAACCTTTACTTTGGATGCTGGAAGCGCCAAACCAAAGTCTATTAATTTTACCCTGAAGGGCTCCTCACGGTGGTTGACAAGCATAACGTTGTCAGGTTTCAGGTCTGTATGGATAATGCCGACACTCTTCAAGGCTTCAAAGGCTACAAGCAGCTGTTGTGTGATCGGGCGGATTTCATGAAGAGATAGTGGTGTCTGGCTCTGGTTCAGTAAGTCCAAAAGGCTCCTGTCCAACATCTCGAAGGCGAGGCAGGATGCGTCTTGAAACATGAAATTGTCGATGAATCTCACCAAGTTCTTCTTCTCTGGGTCAAGAGCCCTGATCTTTGTCAGCATTTCCACTTCTTTTTTAGTCATGTGATTTTCACTCATTTTGTGGATCTTGATGGCTGTAGTCTCAGATGTTTTCAAGTTAAGACATTTAGCAACTTTGCCGAAACATCCTTCGCCATTAAAGTCTAGTACAAGGTAGCGTACAGACTTGCTGCAGAGGACGTCAAGCTTTTTTACCTGAAATGGTGCAGGCGCTGACTCCTTGTTGTTTTCACTGTCACTATCTGAGGTTAGGAAAGACATTTTTGTTATCAAATGTTTCCAAACACTTTTCAAGCTGAGTAAAGTTTGAGTAGGTTTTGTCTTCTAACTCTTAATGTAACCCAAGGGTAAATGACCAGACTCAGTATCTGCTATCTATCTATATATCTATCTATCCCTTAGGGAGTTGGAATGTGGAACCTTCATGACATCATTATAAGATCATAAGCTTCAAAAGATCACAGGCATCATAGACAACATCACAGCATTCTAAATTCTAAAATTCTAATTTTTTTTCTCTCTCTCTCTCTCTCTCTCTCTCGCCCACTCACTCAATATTTTTTCAAATTAAAATGGCTTCCCTGCATGACCATTATCAGATATGTTGCCAAAAGCACTGCATGAATACTTACATTAGTTTACATAATCAGAACATTGTCAAGAAAAAAGGGAAACAAAATGTCTCTCTTTCTCTCTGATAAATTATATTAACTTATTTATTTTATTAACTAACAACCATGGTTTTATTATTTTATTAGTTTGTATATTAATAACACAGTTATATATTAACATTACAATAATATTAATTCATAATCAGTATATTTATTAGTGTTGTTAGCATTCCTAATAATTAAATAACATCACTTTATATGTACATATTTAACTTTATCTAGACTAGGGATCTTTAACAGGGCGTCCAGGACCCCTAAGTAAAATAAGGGATCAGTTCACTACTCTTATTAAATTGTAGGTGTTTTATTTAATTTTTATAGCATTTGTCAAAAAAAAATTGAAATGGTTTTAAAACAGTCGGTTATCATCAACATACGTTCCTCTGATCTTAACTATTAGTCAAAATCATTCATAATTACAGCTTTTTAACTCAACACACATATATATATATATATATACACACACACACACACACACATGTCCTCCTTGGTTACTAGCAACTGCGTACGCAGTTGCTAGTAACCAAGGAGGACATGGAGGATTAAAAAAACATGATGGATTCTTCAGAAGAGGTCATTATCTTCACTCGAGTTTCTACGCGGGAAAGTCTCCTGACGCCACAATCTTCTGAACATAGTCAGACTGAGAAATCCAGAGAGAGTTGTGTGGAGCTGATAGTCTTCATTAGCTTTGTAGCAACTCATTTGGCAATGGCTTGAATGGAACGGACGTTCATTAATAGTAAAAAGTTACGCACTAAAGCGTTAAACTGCTCAGTAAACATCAGAGCGACCAGAGAAACGACTAATGGAAGAGGAGAGAGAGCAGATGGAGCGGCAGACTACAACAACCTGCTGATCAGACAGATCATAAGCACAATATAAAAGATTAACCGATTAGTTGTCAATGATTATTACTATTTTGACAATCGATTAAGCTGTTTTAAGACACTTTATTTAAAAAAAGGGCACCCTTTTGTTTCTTTTATACATGAAATCATTGTCAATATAATTTGGCTTTTTTGACAAGAATTTGCAAAAAAAAAACTGAAAAAGTGAAAACGGATTTTTACAAACTAATGTCAATTAATTAAAAATATATAAGGTAAAGAAGATGATTGCATAAATATTCACCCCCTTTAAAGTGACTGACCTAATTCAACAGTAGTCCAGTTAGTTGATGCCAGCAGTGTCACAATTAGTGAAATGGAGATCACCTGAGTTCAGCTGATGTGTGTCAAGTGATTGTAGTATAAAAAACACCTGTGTCTGGGAGGTCCAGTCTCTGGTTCATCAGTATTCCTACTACAATTGCAACATGAAGAAAAAAAAGAACACTCCAAGCAACTCAGAGAAAAGATTATTGAAAAGTACAAGTCAGGAGATGGCTACAAAAACAAACAGAAATGGATGGAGTATGGCACTTGTTTAAATCTGCTTAGAGCTGGCCGTCCTCACAAACTGAGTGACCGGGCAAGAAGAAGACAGGTGAGGGAGGCCACCAAGACACCTACGACCACTCCGAAGGAGTTAAAAGCTTCAGTGGCTCAGATGTGAGAGACTGTACGTACAACAACTGTTGCCCGGGTTCTTCACCAGTCGAAGCTGTATGGGAGAATGGCAAAGAGAAAGCCACTGTTGAAAAAAGCTCATATGAAATCTCGCCTGGAATTCGCCCAAAGGAATGTGCTAGACTCCATGGTCAATTGGAAGAAGGTTCTTTGGTATGATCAGACAGAAATTGAGCTTTTTGGCCATCAGACTAGACGCTATGTTTGGCGAACACCAAACACTGCACATCACCACAAACACACCATCTCCACCGTGAAGCATGGTGGTGGCAGCATCATGCTCTGGGGATGCTTCGCAGCAGCAGGCCCTGGAAGGTTTGTAAAGGCAGAAAAATATCACCAAATCCTGGAGGATAGTCTGACTCAGTCTGCAAGAGAACTACAACTTGGGAGAAGATTTATTTTCCAGCAAGACAACGACCCCAAGCATACAGCAAAAGCTACACAGAAATGGTTCAAAGACAACAAGTTGAATGTTCTAGAGTGGCCAAGTCAAAGCCCAGATCTCAATCCAATCGAGAATTTGTGGCTGGACTTGAAAAGAGCTGTTCACGCCTGATCCCCCGGCAACCTGACAGAGCTTGAGCTGTTTTGCAAGGAAGAATGGAGAAAAATAGCAGTGTCCAGATGTGCCAGCCTGATTGATACACATCCACACAGACTCAGTGCTGTAATTGCAGCCAAAGGTGCATCTACTAAATACTGACCTGAAGGGGGTGAATATTTATGTATATCATCTTCTTTACTTGTATATTTTTAATTAATTGACATTAGTTTGTAAAAACTCCGTCTTCACTTTGATATTAATGAGTTGTTTTTTTTGCAAATTCTTGTCAACAAAGCCAAATTATATTGACCATGATTTCATGTATAAAACAAACAAAAGGGTGAAACATCCAAGGGGAGTGAATACTTTTTATAGGCATTGAATCTGATTCCAGCTTGTTTAAATGTGAATATGTTCTAGTCTCTTCTCTCCTCTGTGACAGTAAACTAAATGTCTTTGAGTTGTGGACAAAACAAGACATTTGAGGACGTCATCTTGGGCTTTGGGAAACACTGAAACACATTTTTCACCATTTTCTGACGTTTTAGAGACCAAACAACTCATCCATTAATCGAGGGAAAAAAAATCAACAGATTAATCGACAATGAAAATAATTGTTAGTTGCAGCCCTGATGTCTTTTGTGAATCGGATATTGAGACGGTTGAGGTGGTTCGGGCATCTGGTAAGGATGCCCCCTGGGCGCCTCCCTAGGGAGGTGTTCCAGGCACGTCCAGCTGGGAGGAGGCCTCGGGGGAGACCCAGGACTAGGTGGAGGGATTATATCTCTAACCTGGCCTGGGAACGCCTCGGGATCCCCCAGTCGGAGCTGGTTAATGTGGCTCGAGAAAGGGAAGTTTGGGGTCCCCTGCTGGAGCTGCTACCCCCGCGACCCGACCCCGGATAAGCGGATGAAGATGGATGGATGGATGGATTTTGAGACGGGGCAGATAGTGGTTGCAAGTTTTCAACACAGACAATCACGGCACAATGCGACCGTACAATTGTTGAAAAGTGTTGACAGCTTTGAGACAGAGACAATATATATCTAACATAAGAAATAACGAAAAATAAAAGATGATGGGGGGGGTCTTTGCAGTCAAGTAGATAATGTAAGTCCAAGAAAGAAAAGAGTCTCTCTGCGTTTTCCTCAGTCATGCATTGAAGAGTAACAAATGTAACAAATAGTTAAGTTCATTTTTCCCACCGTTGATGTGGAGCTTGACCTTTAAGTACTTAACACCTTTTTGAATGAAATGTTTACAATCAAGTTATTTCTCAAGAACTCTACATTTGTATCCTTTGAACTCTGCAATAGAAATGGTCCGCCAGTGCCTACGTTGGTATGTTTGCTTATTGTGATGTCATTTCCGGGAGGATCTTCAAATGCTTCATGTCCCTAAAATCAGAATAACCTGAGCTAAAAGATTATGCAAGTCAATAAACCATAATAACTAATAAAAGTATTAAATTGTGTCATAACGAAAGAAAGCGGACGTGTTTTTCATACATTTTTACTAAATGAAAACACAAAACATATTAATCCAAAAGATTTCTAATCTTCATGTAGAAACATACCCCAGAAGTATTTTTAACTATGTACATTTTTTTCATTTTTATGAGCACAGTGTCAAGGCGTTTTGATTCATCTGCTATAGAAATGGTCCGCCAGCTGTTTTATACCGGACGTCACACAACATGATGACATCATCGAGAAAGGCTGAAGCCTTAGCTTAATGCTGCAAAAAGAATGAATGATAGCTGTTATATGTTTTATTTTACATAGATTCAAACAGGATCATTTAAACAGTGATCTCCTGCGGCAGTTACGGGGAAAGACTCTCTCGCCACGGCTTGTTATCAGCCCATTTGGGACCGGACGTCACGTAACGTGATGGCGTCATAGCGAGCATACAACGTTATGGCCCGAAAGGCAAAAACCTTAGCTTTCAGACTTCAGAACACAGATGATAGGCTGGTCAGCTCTGCCTTGACCCTGTGTTCAGTGGTTTGTGTGGATACATCCATCATGGCAGTTGTTCTTGTGACAACAGCAGAGCTCTGCTGCTTAACGGTCTTTGTAGAAGCGAACTGTGACCCTCACAAAATCACATACCTTTAGCCCTCCTTGACCTCTGCTCACTAACACAAGTGGCGTGACACAAAGTCAAAAGTCAAAGTACTGTTGTCTGTTTTTAGCTTTGCCTCAGGAGGTAGGAGATACATCATACTCAACATGATCACATTTCACTCCCTTGTTAAGGACTCTGTTAAAACTCAGGAGCAGCACAGCTCATAACATACGTGAAGAAGATTCTGGAGACTTTGATGACTTCCACAGGAGCATTTAATGAACACTCAATTGAGGAGAGAATTAAGAATGCAGTACAGTTTAACCACGATGTGTTATTGTGTACTGTCCCAACTCTCTGAAGTTCCTGTCTTCCTGAAGGTGTATTTAAACTCATGCTGGAGGCATTACATTTAGCTGAACCTTTAAGGTAAAGAAAGATATTGCAGGCGCCTTAAACACAGATACTAAAGCCTAGTTCTCTCTCTCTCTGGAAGTATGCTAAAGTGTGGCAGGTCCACCGACCTCCAAAAGGAGACAGTCCTGAAACCCATGACAGTCATCATTTGTCGGCTAAACGCAACGGT
Organism: Sander vitreus; assembly: GCF_031162955.1. Taxonomy (NCBI): domain Eukaryota; kingdom Metazoa; phylum Chordata; class Actinopteri; order Perciformes; family Percidae; genus Sander; species Sander vitreus. The sequence continues at coordinate 1,156,834 of NC_135871.1, read as the reverse complement.
AAGGACCGTCACCTCACGGTGTTGTGCACACGGCTCACAGTCAGCTTTTCTCGGCTAAATTTCAATTTAAAGACCCATGGATGTACTAAGAGAACTGGATGCAGCGTTTGGCGCGACACCCCGTTCATTCCAAAGAGAGTTGCTCAGTGGCGCATGAAGCACTCATGGAGCTCAAAAAATACTCAGATCTTCCGCGTTGACTGGCCCACGACATAACGATGGACATGCGCACTAGCGACAGTTTGTTTTAGTTTATGAGCTTGTCTCTTGTAAATATTTAGAAACAAGTATACGTGGTGAACTCGTAGTTCATTGTCTAAACTATTCACTAACGTTAAACATTGGGTTTTTGGTGTTCCTCATAATTTAAAATGCTTATCTAAATAAACAATGGATGTATTGGGAGAACCAAGGAGATGGAATAATTATGTCATGCTACTAGCTACCTCTAGCTACTAGCCAATAGCTGGCAGTTTGGGAACAGAGACATTAATAATATCACATCCACGTTACAGGTTTTACAGCATACAGCCCTCTAATGTATTATCAATGATACAAATGATGAATTACAGCCATTAAATCCGTTATTACAGCTACTGTAAAATAAGCCTGCAGTGCAGGGCGGCACAGCCAGGAGCAGTCCCTTGGGTCTGCTCGCGTTCATTATATGCGTTCATTATGCCTAGATAAATAACTCTGGATTCGGCTATTAGTGCATGTTCAAATTTTTAAAACATGATGGTTTAAACAAAGACCATTTAAGTGTTCGGACCGGTAAGTCTATATATCCGCTGATATATAGATATTCTTTTCGTCTAAGTCGTTAAGTCTATTGGAAAAGTCTTTCTGGGCCAGAGGGTTGACAAACGTTGCAATTCTACCGTTGACCGCTAAAACCCATGGTTGCTTCCAAGCCTGGCGCTGTTCCTTGGGGGCTTATAAAGACCGCTAAACTTAGCTGTCATGTGACCAGTCATCACCAGACCGGCCGGCAGTCACCCTAATTTCATAGGATATCATATGAATTGTTGTGCATATGTTTTCGTACAATAACATATGAACCCGTTGAGAATGCTTTGCCCTGGTTCAGCACATCCTGGTTACTCTTCCCTGACTACTACTTCTGTCTGCATGGTGCATTCAATATGCAGTCAGTGTGTTGCACTACAAGGATGGAATTTCACTGCCCTGTCATCGCATATGTGCAGTGACAACAAACACTTGAAATTGAGATTCAGTATAAAAGTCTGAAGAAGCAGTGCACTTAACATAATACAGTTGAATGGTCTGCTTAACAGAGTTTGTGTTGGCATGGCCATGCCAATGTTCCTTTGAGCATTTGCAACATACCGCAACGATGTAGATAAAAAAAACTATCTTTTCCCTCTATTGTCAAATCATAATGCTCGAGAATGCTTGATTATGTTGTTGATATTATTTATTATTGATTATGCTTGTTAAAGCAGGGGAACAAAGCCCCCAGGAACCCTACAGGGGTTTGGTTTCAGATTTTTTCGTCCCACTTAAGGTTGCAGGTCTGCATTGTAAAATATATCTATATATTTGGGATTTTGTTTTAACTATTGTACAGAGACAATTGGCAAATTTAAAACATCACAATGGACCTCTGGTACCTTGGAATGTGTGTTTGTAATTATTTTGGGGACTAAAAGATTAATAGAACAAACTAGAAAGTGGATTAATTCATAATGACAATCATCTGCAGTCCTACACACTTATGGGTTACAAGAAAAAGGCACTACAACTGCTTTTTTTTTTTTAATCGGACATTACGGCGCGGGTCAAACTTACATAAGTGGTAGTTGTGCCCATGTGACACCCATTTGAACATGCACCTGTTTGTAAATACACTGTGGACTAATCCGTTCCTCATGCAACAAATGTCAGTGAACTGCTGGCTAATTGTGGGTTTAGCCGCCGGCGTTGACTCACAGAGGACACTGTGTTTAATGAGGACCAGCTCTGTTAGAATAAGCAAGAGGCACCCAATCAGGGACTTTGAGGTAAACACCAGCACTCACGCCGTGTTGTTATGATGGATATCAGCTGTGCAGTGCTGCAGCAGACCGACACAAATCTCACTGCACAAATGCTATTGTAAGCTGCTTGTCCTATCAGGACAAAAACATGACCTACTAGAAATGCTATTCACTTTATATTTTCAGGTGAAACGTGACTGCTGCTGCAATGAAGGTATTTGACAACTTCAGATAAACTACAATTCATGAGGATTTGCTCTAAACATAATGTCGTTGCTGTAGGTATTCCTGTGAACATGAACGAGAATGACTCAACAATTTTCCACTCCCTGCCCCAGGCATCACAGCTTGAAACTGGTGAGTTCACAGTACCAAAGAAAACCAAAAAAGAGACAGACTTTGTACTAAAAGTGAAAACAGCTTGGGAGTGTGTGGATCTGAAGTTATAGTGGACTCAAAGAGAGACCTGGATACATCTTTTGAAAGGCTCAGCATGTAATATATGGTTTCACTGTATACACAGATCTCTAGGTGTTTCAACAATATGTAAAATACAATATATTCTCTTTGGATTATCTACACCATATTGCCTGAGAGTAGCTTTCAGGATTCAAGTGTATTCAAACAAATGAAAGACAGCAGGTTTAGGTCTACAAATTGCTTGATGATATTGCTGGTTTAACAAGTTGAAGGTGAAATAAAAATGATGGCACAAAAGACACATCAATTCCAGGTTAGTCTATATCCACGATGTTCCACTTCTGGGATCCTCTGGAAATTCCGCCGGTTGTCCGTCATTTCAGCCGGATGTCCGTCCCCTTCATCTGTCTTTGTGTTGGCGTTCTAACCTCTGGTGGATTTGTGAGGACTATGGTTAACTGCTCCTCAGATCTCTGCAGGGTAAATCCAGACAGCTAGCTAGACTATCTGTCCAATCTGAGTTTTCTGTTGCACGACTAAAACTACTTTTGAACGTACACATGTTCCACCAAAACAAGTTCCTTCCTGAGACTATTAAGACTATTTTGCAGAGGCACCCTACCTGCGTCTAGCGCTTAGCACGATGCAAGACGATTGTGATTGGTTTAAAGAAATGCCAATAAACCAGAGCATGTTTTTCTCCCATCCCAGAATGCAGTGTGGACTAGCCAGACCTTCCTCCTCAGCGCGGTGGAGGAAGGTCTGGCAATGGGAGATTGAATATTTAACAGATGCCCATTGTGCATGAAAAGAACACATGAAAGCCACTGGAAAGCTGTGCATGACTTTGCAAAGTGTGGATTTGTATGATAGGAGCAGTGACCACAGCCTTCCGTGCAGCAGTGGTTGAGCACAGCAGTGTTTTACACCTGCAGCCGACTTCAATGTCACATTGTTTATGCATTAACACATCAGCCAACTGCACAGAAAGCACCTTTCCGCCCCACATGGCCGACAGATGTTGGAGTCAGATTGCTTTTATAGGACATGTGAATATTTGTTATAAAAGCTGTTTTATGAGAAGGTGCTGTGTGCTTTCAGTCTTCTTTGTTCTGGGTAGACTCAAAGGAAATGAGTTTGCGCCCTACTCTGTTGCTGAGCATTAAATGACAGTGTTCTACACTACCTATACCTGGTATAACAATTTTTTTTCTCAATGTTCAAATTAATTAACAAAGTAGAGCTGGGCGATATGAAAGAAATGAAATATCACAATATTTTCGACCAAATACATTGATGTTGATATTTCGGCGATATTGTAGGGTTGACTATTGACGCTTTTACAAAATATTAACACAATGAGAGTTTTGTTAAATAGCCACCAATAATGTGGATACAGTGACCTAGTGGGTTAAGGCAAATAATAAAACAGCTAGAGATGCGGAGATGGCGTCTCTAGGGTTGTGGAGACACTGTGTGGCAGGGGCTGCCAACCCACACTTCTTTTTACATCAAGAAGGCCGCCTGTCACATGGTAAAACACATTTGTTAGCAGCTACATCAACTTTATTCAGTACTGTTAAACGTTACAAACGCAAGATCTTGCAAAATATCCACAGCGCGCTCTTTTCTCTGTTACTGCTGATCACTATCGCACTACCTCTGCGAATCTACCTGTCTGGAGCGACATATACCGGCCATCTAAACCTCGGAAAATCAGTGGAAACAACGGATGAACTGGGCCAGTGTAAACTGGGCTCCTTCTAACTACACAGTGGGCACTGACGCCGTAAGCCTTCACTACAATCTGCTGGGCTTCTATACAGTTTACTCTTCTGTGTTGTGTCACGGGCAGGCCATGGTAGGCCGAGGTAAACGAACCACCAAACGGCAGAGACTCACCACTCCGTCTCGAGGGATTCATGGCATTCTACTATTGATGCTGCTGCTGTCAGGAGATGTTCATCTAAATCCAGGACCAGTTACTCCAGAGGCATCACAAAACACCGGTGCTAAGCTCCTTTCTGAATCAGAGGTAACATCTATACCTGGTGCCCCCTTAAACAGCGCGGTTTCAATCGCCATTGGAAACTGTGACTTTTTGAATAACACACAGCCGACACCTGAAGTGCTCAGTGGACATAATCTTACAGACTTTAAACCTACAAGCTACCCGACGTGTCGAAATCCTGCAGTGATAAAGCAGCGATTCTCTTACTTATTCCAGATTGTTAATCACGCAAAGGTCGTATGGGATCCAAAACTGAAACCCAGAGGACTTTTTGGTGGACACTTGGAGGATTATTGATATACGTCAAAGACGACATTAAATGTGAGCCCATTCTTTTCAAAGCAGCGGGCACACTGGAATACGTTGCTTTAAAAACTGTATTATCCCAACAAATGTCTTTTATTCTAATAGGATTCTACAGACCTCCATCAGCAAATGACACTTTCTATGATCAACTCATTGATATGTTAAAAGATATAGAGGAGTTTTTTTCAGCATGGGGTAAAGTTTATGACTGAGGCTACATTTACGCGCAACAGAGTTTTGAGCCAAAAGCGATCCCTGTGCACACAAGTGTTTTAGCTCCAGTAGAAAAACTAATCTCCATTTAAACGAACACGCCCCAATCTCATATCTCATCAACATTCTGTTATACTGGGCATGCACGTGCCGGGGTAAACGGGAAGCAACATGTATACTCTGACGTTGCTGCTAGCTGCCATGGTAACGTTAATAGCTAGTCTCAGAGAATGAGACGTCATCAAACATTGGCATCAGTGTCGGTGTTTCCAAAGGCGGCAGTTGAGACTGCAACACAACAACACATTCTCACGAACTGGTCCGTATGATATCGTACGAAAATGTATGCACACCAAAACGTATGATATCCTACAAAATTAGGAGACCGCAGGCTGGTCACGTGACGCCGGCTGGCTACGAGCTCCATGACGCTGAGCGGTAGGTGATAGTTGTTTAAGCAGCTACAGAGCTTCGTGACGCCAGCTACAGACCTCCGTTGTATCAGCAGTAGTTGGTGGTTCAGTTACCTGAAAATAGGTGACTTGGAGCCGGGTACAGAGCACCGCGAGCTGACGGTCGTTTCGGCCAACATTATGGTTAAATTTAGTCCACAAACCCATCAGCAGCAAACCTATTTTTTCTATCACATTATGTCAGTGTGTTCACAGGGACGGATATTGCACTGCAATTACGTAACAGTCCTGCAGAAATAGATGGAAAGACAAACTCCATTATCTTTATCAGCTTTTCACTTGAGTTGTAGGCTGCAAACTAAAAAGGCATTTCTATGTCAGTATTAGTGCAAGAACGCTCACACACACACACACACACACACACACACACACACACACACACACACTAAAACCTGAGGAAATAAACATCCTGAGCTGCACTGTCTCTCTCATACATGCAGCTTCCATGGTCTTAAATAGAAGGCCAGACCAGAGGAAGGTACAGCTGGCCCTTTGGGGGGGGGAGCACTCTGGGTGACCCAGGCCTGGAAGCCAGCCTCAGTCAGAAGATCCAAAACGGCTGTCTGCCTCATCTGTCATCCCTCTACAGTGGAGGGCTAAATTATTACAGGGCTTTTACTCTGGTTCCTCACCCTGCTTCACTGGAAGCTAGAGGCCACTCTGTGGATGACATCATAAATTCTAGAATCTCTCCAAATACTATGAAAGAAAAAAGAGAAACAATAAATAGTAAGACATATTAAGAAATGCTGGCATTTTTTCAGTACATGCACAATATTATTGTTATTATTATTATATCAGCTATACATAGAGCAAACCTCCAGCTACTGTGATACTTGTGGTATACAGTTCTTATTATTTCTGGTTGTTAGGGATTGCGGTGTCGCATGGTACTCACATCAGTGGAAAGTGTGCAAGCAATGAAGAATAAATATTTGCACTGCCACAGAAAGGCCTCAGGAAGCAAAAGAGCCGATACACACATGTAAGCATCAGAAAAGGATTTGCAGGAAATAACTACTGAGAACCTGGACCATACACTACAGGCTTCACTGACAAGATTTGTGAGATACAGAAACATCTACATAAATCGTCTGCAAAAGTCAAGAGAATGGTGAGGTCAACATCAGCTGCAGATAAAAGTTAAAGCTCATTGCCCTACAATAGAGTCCAAAATGGACAGGGAGGCGGACAGCAAGACATACATGGACCTGTGTCAGCATACATTTTGGGCTGAAGGCTAATCTGTTTGCGACCTTCACAGACATGGGTAGATGACAAAATGTGCATCATGCGCTTTTGGATACTTAAAGTCTAATTTGAACCTTTGTGTTCCAGGCATGGTTAAACCTAGTGCTGACTGCACAACATCAGAATCAGAATCGGGTTTATGCCAAGGAAGTTTTTTATATTAAAGGAATTTTACTTTGGTGTTTTGGTGCATAACAATAAATATAGTAATAGTATGTACTGCAAATGTCAGGAAACATAAGTTCAGAATAGAATAATTTACAATAAAAACATGACAGAATAACAAAAAAAAATTATATATGTTTTAAAGTGAAAGAGCTGTAGTGCAAAATACAAAATAGAACAGTACAACAACGGAACATTTATACACAAAAAAAAGGAACCAAAAGAGATGTGTTAATGTAACATATTGAAACAGATGTGGAAACTGTATCCATCCCCATAAAACCAAACAGGAAGTCCTTCCAAGAGCTAAAGCTAAATTGCTTGCAGCATGCTCATTCTCCTTAGATAGTGGAAGGGGATGCAACTGGAAACAAAGGGCTTTAAATAAAATGGTAATTTAAAGAAAAAGACTAACAACAACACTACTGTGAGACTTCCATTTGTGTGGTCTCTGGCTTAAGGTTATTATATCAAAGTTGCACCACTCATTTGATGGTGATCATAAACACTGATGATAAAACGTGTTCCAGGAATTACAGTCAATGAATGTCTCATCACATAATTGTATGCACTGTGGAGAGTACTAAAACTTGAGGATGTGTAGAGTTTGAATTGAAGTGACATGAGAGACAGAAAGGAAAGTGTTAAAGCACGGCTGGTCAGGAGAGTCTGTGGACTGTAGCTGGACAGAGATTTACAGTAGCTGATTTGGCCTGCCCCCACTTTCATGCTGACGTGTGTTATTACAAGATGATTTATCACACTCCAACCTGCACAGGTTGATGGATTTAGCAGCGCGACCTAATTCCCTGTCATATTAAGCCAGGCAATGACATGAGCGGAGGAACAGTGCAAAGAGGACAGTGAGAAAAGTGGAAGAAACAAATCATTTCGTAGCTCGTAATGTCATTCTAAAGCTCTAAACAGATTTAAATTACTGGAGCCCAGCAGTGATTTGTTAGAATACTGGAGGCTTTCATTATGTGTGAATCCATATGTGTTATTTGCTAAGTGCAAGCTGATTTCAATCAGGAGAGACTTCGTTGCAGATATGCAAACATTTATTAGTAAGATATAACAAAGAAAGTACATACATAACTTTGGAGATTAGACTCCATTGTAAAAGGGGTATCTATACAATTGTAAGGTTTAAGAAAACCAAACATATCCCCCAATGGAATCTAGACACTGGTGGTGGTGAGAAAAATCCGTAGACATAAAAACGAGCCGTCAGCCAGGAGAAGACCGAGAACACCGTGTCGAAAATGCCTGGAGGAAGAAGGGGAGGAGGGTCGCACTCTCGTCTGAAAATACAACTGACAGAAGCAGGAGAGAGAACAGATTTAAAACATGGTAGTCATGCTGTGATTGGCTTGAACATACTTGCCCGAGTCTGATAGGTATACAGAAACGTAACACCCACCGACCAGCTGATCAGTTAAAGAGAAGAGAGATAACGTAATTGAAGTCTCCCTGACAGAATTTACGCTGAGCTACATTAGTGGAATTTACATCATACAGGTTTTGAATGTGTTCCAGGATTTACTTGGCAAAACCAGACATCGTCAATGTTAATATATTTAGCAAATCCAAAGGCCCCATGAATATAATTCACAAAACTAGAGTTATCTGTTAATTACACAATGGTTTTTACATAAAAGAGTGAACTAATTACTTGTATTCCAATCACAGACTCAGTCAAAATAAGTGATGTCACCCATTGGTTTGTGGACTGACGTTTTGAAGCCTCAAGTTTGGTAATGTGGACTTGCGGTGCATCTCATGGCCCTTAAATTGCCTCCTTGACCCTTCCTCGCGAGGAAATCATGGGAGGAGAAAGGCAACGAGCTAATGTGTTTTACATAGATGAGACGTCCTTTCCTCTGAAGCGTCACATTAATTCTTTAGTAGTTAGTAACTCCTTCAGCTGCACGGCTTCCAGAAAGCCTGCTCTCGTGTATCCTTGATTTTTGACAAGAGGGTGGAGCAGGGGAGGATGACGCAGCCAAGCCAGTGTTGTTTATGGATGCAATGGCGCTGTGCTAAGCTAAACACTAAAGAGAGAAAGTTGCCAATTTCTGAAAGGACTATATATATTAGGGATGCACCAAATCCGGATTTTTGGGGTTCAGCCGAATACCGAGTCCTCCTCCCATCCTCAGTCCATTAACACAGAAAACACATTAATGAAGTAAACAATGTCCACAGCCTCTAAAATAGTTAAATGTAACAACTTAATGTTGAATTCACACGCTCTTTTCACATCGTAGGAAAGCACATTGCTATCGCCAGATGAGTGACAATTTTGTTTGGCAAATTTCTGCCATCCAGTGTATGATGAAGGCATGTTGGGGGGGGTGAAATTAGAAAGCTAACGCTAGCTAACGAGCAGCAGCCAGTCGTTCGGTCGCTCTGCTCCCACTGTAGGGAGAACAGCTGACGGCCCGGGAGAGGCACTGTCTGGTTAACACAAGTTTTTAGCTGTGACTGTCCTTCCTTTGCCGTACCTGGGGTTGCTGTGTTTTGGCTGCTGTCTGTGGATTTCTTCATGCACAGCTTGTATTCTTTTGGATGTTTCATGTGCAGGTGTTTTGGCAGCGGCGAAGTGTGTTGTCTGGGGTCCTTGCCATCGCGGGACAGGTCAGCATTACGGGTTGGGCGTGTGGCTCGGCTTGGGTCGCCTTCTTTTGGTTGGGGGTGCTGCCGGGCAGCGCTTTTTCTGCACGCGAGTTCCATTTTCACTTTCTCGCAGCCTACTGTATTGAACGGTCCACCTACATTACGTCGACCAGCCTAGCGCGCGCACTGCAGTGCAAGCGTAGGGGTCAGTTCGGTGTAAAAAAACACTTTAGTTGACAGTATCGACATAACTATGACATGACACTGTCGTGAACGTGTCAGAAACCTTAAAAACAAGTCTTATGAACATCATTAAGTGTCATTCGGTTTTTGTCATGACAAGTTGACATTGTTTGGGTTGTCTTGATTATGACAACTTGACATTAATCAAAGTGACATTACCAGAAGTTGTCTTGGTCATGACAAGTTGACAATACATTTGTTTGGGATGTCTTTGTAATGACAACTTGACATTAACCAGCATGACATTACCAGAAGATGTATTTGTCATGCCAACTTGACATTAGTAAATGTCTTTGGAGTGTGCTTATTAAGACAACTTGACATTAAACAGGATGACATTACCAGAGGATGTTTTTGTCATGACAACTTGACATAAACAGAAAATCCACCTCTTTTTTGTATTCATGACATGTTGACATAATGATTATTAAAATTACATGTGGAAGGTTACACACCAATTCTAGCACTTGGTCAGATAGATGTCTTTGTCTTTAGACATTAGAAATGGGTGTATGTTAGCATTGCAGATGTATTATACAACTGAACTATATATATTATTATTTTTTTTATTTTTTTGGAGGACCCATCACAATTTAAATTTCTTCTTGTCAAGTCAGGCATTTTTTTTTAAGCATTTATTTTAAATTTCAGTTTGACTTTCAGAACTAAATGTGAGTAAAACAGTATGCTCTATAGGGAAAACCTAAGACCATTTTATATGAAGGTTCACACAGAAAATCAGGAAACACTTGTCCTGAAACTGGACATTCAAACACAAACATCCTCTTCCAAAGGGGGCTCACAGTCCACCCCATGGTGTGCTACAGCACTATGATAGATGGTTTTCCAGGCCCTAGGCAATATTATGTTTGAGCTGAGCCCAGGCCTGAAGGAAGACTCTGGGCCCACCCATACTGTGGGAGCAATATGCCCACTGTTCCTAATGAAGCGTCCTGGAGAACAGAAAATATACCCTGAGAAAACAAGGTACAGAATTGTACCATTTTGACAAAAACACAGTATATCTGAGTGTGTATTTTGAATTAAAACAAATACCTCTATACACAGAGGTTGTAGATAGTGTGTGAGTGTGTGTGTGTGTGTGTGTGTGTGTGTGTGTGTGTGTGTGTGTGTGTGTGTGTTTTTGATTGCAGACAAATTGAAACTAATACAATTGAAAGTCATTTCAAATACACTTGGATGTTTCACCATCAAGGTGTTTGCACAGAAAAATAGCACAGCTTTGAAAATACAGCATTTAGCTTTTAACACACATACAAAGCTTATCAACACATGTTCATTTTAGAAGCTGATTTTCCCCGTGTATTTTGGGTGTAAGAGTCAGAGGTTTTGGCCAAAGCTTCACAGTGCAATATATTTAGCCAACATATTTTAACATCCTCTAAAAGAACTAAAAGTAAACACTGAGTAGGTCTATGCATTGAGATGTGGCTGAGTTCATACTTGTTTCTTCAGATCCCGGTCAGCTGACTCTGGCCGTGTTCATGGGAAGCTCCCAGTCCGTGTAGAGTCAGCTAAACCGCTAGCATGGCGGATGAACGTAGACTTTATTATCCCCAAAGGGAAATTCTTATTCATAACACTGTACATTATGGACAGCACGCTTACAGAAAAACAAAAGTACATAACAAAATGACATGCATGACAGAAAAAACACAGATAAGAAAGACAAAGTGGCAGTGATGGGTATCTTGTTTAGGGCTGCAATGGCTGCAGGCACCAGACTTTTGCCATAGTGAGTTATCTTGCACCTCAGGGTCCTGTACCTGCATCCAGAGGGCAGAATGTTGAAATGGCTGTTGAGTGGGTGTGTGTTGTCCTGTGCTATACAACAATTCACCATGACGTCACAACAAAACAGCCCATAAAACAACACCCCGGCCATTTTCAGCCCAATCAATGTTACATACCCTATTCGGAGACCTTAAGGAACAGTGTGAAATACCGTATATAATCATTCTATCACCCCTTTAAAAACTGCACAGAACACAGTAGCTTCAGTAGAACAGCAGACTTAGGACAAAAGGGGCGCTGTTGTTCAGTAAAAGCTTGCAGTCTTTTTCTCAGTGTAAACAAACACTTGATGAAACGTTAGTCAAAATTTAGTTTGCTTACACTACATTAAAAAAGACTGCAAGCTTTCAACGTGTTACAACTCCTACTTTTGCCCTTACATTTACACATTTAACTTGACCTTGTACTGTGTCAATTGGTAGGCATATCGATGGAGCCAAGTCAAGACAGTGACAGCTAGTTTTAAGCCATCAGCTGTGTAGCTTTGGGTGTTTCTTTACAGCTGGGCAAACGATAGCTAGCATTAGCACTGCCAAAACTAGAGCTGACGTTAGCTAGCAGGCTAGCCATTATGTTTTGCTAAATTAATCAAAGACAACCAAACCAAACATTTTATACATTACCTGTGAGAAAATGACTTCCACAAACACGATGATGGAAGTTTGGTTCCCAGTCTGCCTCGTTAGAAATGGCTACTCAGCCACCAGGCAGTCTTGCTATTTTCTCTGTAGCACTACTTTTGACGACGTCCACTCGCTTTAACCTCCTCACCCACAGGTTCCGCTGAATAAATTTACTTTTATCTGAAGGAAATCGATAAAACCCTACACCTTTTGCTGCGGCGCAACCCCAAACACAACACATTTTCATCATCGTTTCAACTTTGATCAACAACGTTTTTAACTATGTAACTGTTTACAGTAGCCGGCTGGATCTCTTCAGTTGGTCAGTAGAAGCCGCTCGCGTTCTGCCACCCGGAACTATCTTGGTGCCTGAAATGTTGTATTGTGGTTGTGATGCGTGTGATGGCCTTGAACACACATTCATTGCTACTGGCTACTGTAAACGCTAATCAATTTCCATGACGCGACATGTCCCTCCCTAGCCTCTGATTGGCTAGTACTCATTGTCTTTTGGTTGGATTGTTTAGGTTTAGACATGAGGAGTGACACTGGTTAGGGTAAGAATATTAGGGTAAGCCAATCAAACTAAGTCCAAATTGTTTCACTTTACTTGAGGTCAAGGAAAAATATACATGACACAATCATATTGGTCTCATGACAGCCAGTGTAAAAACCAACCACTTATGGCAGATTAATTAATGTTAACACAAAGCAAAATATTTTCCTTAAGTTTGATAATTAGGCCTGCTATGACATATTTATGGCAGGTTATGGTTAAGGTTGTCAAAACACAAACATCTAAGAATGCTCACTTTGCATTAAAAGTGTCATAATTTACCGAATGACACTTTATGAAAATCATGAACATTCATAAAGACTCCAAGTTCATGACAGGGGTTATGTCATTTCAAAAAAAGCATAAGAGGGAAACTTTGCTGACGCAGTCAACATGGCTCTTCACTTCATTCTCCGGAACCTGAACTCTCAGGAACCTATGCCAGGATCCTGTTTGTGGACTTCAGCTCTGCCTTTAACACCATCCTCCCGGCTCTGCTGAAGGACAAGCTCTCCCAGCTGCACTTGCCTGACTCCAGACTTCCTGTCAGACGGTTCCCTTCCAGGCTGCATCCTTTCCCCTCTGCTATTCTCCCTGTACACCAACAGCTCTGGTGGGGATGAGTGCACCTACAGGTGGGAGATTGACCACATGGTGACCTGGTGCAGTCAGAACAACTTGGAGTTAAACACTCTGAAGACAGTGGAGATGGTTGTGGACTGTAGGAAGGACACAGCCCCACCCGCCCCCATCACATAATTTACGTGAAGAAGATTCGGGAGACCTTGATGACTTCCACAGGAGCATTTAATGGACTCTCAATTGAGGAGAGATTAGGTAGACAGTACAGTTTAACCACGATATGTTATTGTGTCACGTCGTCCCAACTCTCTGAAGTTCCTGTCTTCCTGAAGGTGTATTTAATCTCATGCTGCAGGCGTTACGTGTAGGGCCTTGGCAGGCCTTCAATGAAACAAAGATATTGCGGGCACCTAAAACACAGATGGCCTAACTAAAGCCTAGTTTTCACCGAACTCCAAAAGGAGACAGTCTGTAAACAAAAACATCCCCTTATCAAACAGCTGCCTAGATTCCCCGAATCTGTAGAGTCACATACATTTTTATACATGAAGAGGTTTGGTTATTAGAGACTGGCCGAATATTCTCGTCCACTGACCTGTGACCTATGAATGACCTGATGTTGTCTTAGCTTTCCCTTTGTCTCATCATACCACAACATGGTGGTTCTGGAAATTCCACCACCGTATGAACATTAAAGAATGTAAATATTTTCCAGTAGAAACCCTGTATGAACCTGGAAATGAGCATATCTCTCCTTTAATATATAAATTTGCCCATGATACATAATAAACATCCCAGTACTATGTAAAGAAAAAAGTAAGAACAAAGTTATCAAATCCCTTTTTTTTAAGAGCGACAGAGAGAGAATGGGAAACTCTAATGGTTCATCTGTTTGTCTTTACATAACATGTCGAGGAGCTTGAAGCCATGATTTACTGTATATCCCAGAATCTGTTTTGGGTATCAGATTCAGGGCACAGAAGCACAGCTGTGTCATGGAGCAGTTTTATAGCTAGGATGATGTTAAACGGTTCTGTCGGACATGTTTTTATCATCAATATTGCTTTTGGCACACTTTTAATTATGTATTTGTTCATAATTATGATTATTAATTATTTCACTTCTTTATAATCACATCATGATTTTCTAAAATACACTCTACAAATAAACAGTTCAATTATTGAACCGTATATAATTAATAAAGCCAAGCAACTGTAGCATTATTACATTTTAGTTTACTAGTAATTTACACATCTTAGCTACTTTTGTTTGGACAGTATCTCTTAACTGGAAACTTGATCTGGGATCTGTGTTTGCATGGACCTGATACGTTTGAAGTCTAAAGCCTGTATGGCTTTTCACTTAATAGCCTGATATCTTATACTTCCTATGTACAAGAGGATGTTTAAACCTGCTGGTGGCAGAGATCACAGGTTTACCAAACCACTCATCCTCTGGGGACCATGAATATCATCAATACATGTAAAGCAAGTCTGGCCTGTAATTGTACAGATATCCCACTATGAAGCACGGTTTGGGACAAATCAGGTGCCCCACCGCTAGCAACAGTCTCCTTTCCCCTGGCATGAAACTGCCCGGCCACCAACATGTCTCACCGTAGGGATGGTATCAGCAATGTGATGAGAAGAACCAGTTTTCATTAGATGTAGCGCTTAGAGTTCAGGCCAAAAACTTAATTCGATGAGGCAATCTTCCTTATGCCCTCTTACGTGCCTTTTGGTAAACTCCAGGCATGCTGTCATATGCCTTTTACTCAGAAGAGGCTTCTTCAGGCACTCTACCAAAGGCCTTATTCTTGTTTTTCTTCATGTTTTTTCTTCTGACTTGTTAAGCTCTGAACATAGCTCTAAGGGTGGCAATGTCACTCAGTGAAAACTACTCTGATCCAGTGTTGTAGTCAAGACCAGTGTTGGGTGTAACGCGTTACAAAGTAACGACACTGCCTTCTCAGCTGCGCGCTCACAAGCACCACACGGGACGTGACAGAGGCTGGTAGCAGAGTAATCATGGCAAGCGAGAAGCAGCCAAAGCTAACTTTTGAGAGCTTTTTAAGCTTTGTGGCTTTTTTGCTAGACGGCACTCTGATCCAGGCAGACACAAAGCTGACAACCTCACAGATGGATGCGGTGGAGATGGCCTCATAGATACACGCAGCGGACCACAGTGGACTTGTGTCGGTTGCACGGACACGCAAGGATTTCTAGAAAAGAGGCTGCATGTGTCTACGACAATGCACGGACCATCGTGGCTCCGCGACAGGTACAAGTTGATACAGACATTACATACTATACGCTAACACGTGTAACGCCGATGACCTGCTGATGTGAACCCGCGCTGGACTCGTTCATAATGAATCATCCGTCACTCTGTGAGGAGAGAATCCGGTCTGCAGTGGAGTTCAGACACTTCACTGATAAACCAGAGATTGGCTTTATGGTCAAAGATAGTTTTTGTATAATTAACTTCAGTCTCTGCCAGAGACGCCTGCTTTTAAAAGTAAAGTAAAAGTAACGAGTAAAGTAAAAGGTTACTTTCCATAGGGGGTAACTAAGTAAAGTAACGGATTACTTTTTTAAGAAGTAACGAGTAACGAGCAAACACTACTTTTTAAAAGTAACTTCCCCAACACTGTTCAAGACCACCTAAACCGAGACCAAGTCATCACTAAGACCAGAGTGTATCGAGACCGAGACAAGACCAAGACTTTGAGGGATTGAGACCGAGTCAAGACCATGACCAAGTCAGTGCAAAACTGATACAAGACCAAGACCAGTGCCAGTCCCGCACTGCATGACACGAAATGTGGAAAATGCTAATAGTAGGCACTCCTCAAATTGATCTAGGAGATCCACAAAAAAAAACAAATTAAGATTCTTCTTTATTCATCTCTTTTAATGCCATAACATGCAGAATATACACAACTAGCTAATATGTAGGGCTGGGCGCTATGGAGAAAATCAAATATCACGATATTTATTGCAACGATATTGTAAGGTTGAAAAAAATAAAGGGCTTCTCCCTTTATTTTGAAAGTGGATAGACACGAAAGGGGGAGAGAGAGAGGGGATGACACGCAGCAAAGGGAAGCAGGTCGGATTCGAACCCTGCGTTGCTGCAGGACTCAGCCAACATGGGGCGAATGCTCTTATTGGGTGAGCTAGAGGTCGCCCCTCCTGAGCCCCTGACTTTTCCATGTGGTTGACATTTGTAGTTTTGAGAGAAATGTCTCAACAGCTATTGAATGGATAACCATGAAAGGTGCTTCAGACATTCATGTTCCCCTCAGGATGAATTTTAATAACTTTGACATTTTAAGGAAATCTGGACTGTAATTGTAGACATATCCTGCTTTTGACCAAAGTTTGGGACAGATTTGTGTGCAAATAGCAGAGCAAAAAACACATGCCTCATCCTTTTTATAATGAAACAAACCTCATGCAGTGCCTACTATTGTAAATGTTATAATTGTTCTTGCTTCAGATAAAGACGTGGCACCATATTACAATAAAATCTCTTTTTAATCCACCTTCAATTGCCTTTCACTGTGGGACTTTTAGCATCTGTACATGTTTTTAGCATGTATAATTGAAATCAATTTATATGTATCCCATCAAAAGCATACGATGATATACATAACGTAATGCGTGCATTGCTTCTATTCCCCCTCCTCTGCAGGCTAACACACACACCATCTGCCCAAACATCCCTGCTCCAGTCTCAGACTGTCTGTGAAGTGTTTAAAGAACATCTGCCATAATATTCATGATGCACAGCTCCCCTTTTACCCACAATTCTCTTTACCCCCCAACCACTGGCCACGTTTAACTAATGAACTTTCATTATCCAGGCTTAGCCAAACACCTAAATAGTTTAAAACCATTTATCAAAAACCACATAATCGTCTCCCAGCGTACATCACTTTGTGACTATGTCTTTAAAGGGTTTGGGCATTGAGGTATTTTTTGTACTGATGTTCTCAGAGGGAGAGTAGTTGAATTATCCATATTTCCTTTAGGTTTTTTTTTACATAGAGGGATAGTTCATAACAGCAGTCTTTTTTATCAATGGAGTAATGTTGCGAAAAAAACAGATGGGAAGTTGTCGTAAAAATGTTGTAAAAAGTACTTCAGCGATCTGATGATAGTTTTAACTCAGTCGATGCAGGCAGAAAGTATTTTATCCACTGATGGACCTGTTCAAACATAAAACTACTGGTTTGATTGGAATCTCATACAGCAATAGGAAGTAGAGAGAGAGCACAATGTATTGTTGTGTTGCTGTAGTACTAGCACGCATTTTGGTTTCCTCGCTAAAGGAATACTCTAATTTGATGAAATCAAATCACGTTCATGTGTCACATAAACAATCATACACAGTGTTATGAAATTATCCAAACACAATTGTCTTGGGTGGTGCTAAGCACTGGGAAAAGCTGTGGTGCCTCTGCAAAATAGCTTCAGGAAGGAACTTGTTTTGGTGGAATATGTGTACGTTTAAAGGTTGTTTTAGTCGTACAACAGAAAACTCCGATTGGACAGATAGTCTAGCTAGCTGTCTGGATTTACCCTGCAGAGATCTGAGGAGCAGTTAACCATAGTCCTCACAAATCCACCAGAGGTTAAAACGCCAACACAAAGCAATGTCCGGCCTAGATGAGTGAAATACGGCGGAAAATCCCAGAAGTGGAACGGTGAGAATATAGACTATACCCTAAACCGTGATGAGTGTCACAATGAGTGACAACAATCCGATCACAATTGTTTTGTGGTTCGTATCCTATCATCTACCATTTTGACCTTTGTGAGTTATATCTGAAAGCAGGAACAAGAAGCACGGTTTAGTTCACAATGTTCTAAAGGTTTAATGAGACACACAAGAATATAAACATGACATTTTCTAAAAATCGCTCCATTCACTTTGATGACGTGAGAGTAGAAAGATGAGAAAGAGGCTGTACAGGAAGGATTGGTTCAAGGTAGGTGCACAGAGATACATCTTCAGGAAGGAAAACAATATAACAATTCATGATACAAATTTATGATGACATTTAAAACCGATGAGAGGGGTTTTGTTCAGAGTTTTTACAGAATGGAATGTAACATATTCACAAGAATGATTAAATAGTAGGGCTGTCAAAAGTAAAACGATAATCACGAGTTAATGCAAATTCCTTTTTAATGCTCATTTCTCTTGGCGCGTCATTAATGCACACGCACGTTCTATGATTTGGTCCCTCGCGCCAATCCTTGGTTTGGGAAATCAGGAAACGATGCAGCACATCGCTGCACTCTCCGGAAGTTTCTGTCAGTCATCATAGTTGCCTCTGGGTCACAGCACATTATTTTGACCCACAGTGGAAACTCTAGTCTCATGCTTTGACTGTTGTGAAGATAGAGTAGAGGCATTTCCCTGACCCATGAGTAGAGCACTTTCAGCAAGTAGCCAGACAGTGGGACATTGAACATGAAGTCAGCACACTGACCACTAATAGTGCACGCAGCATAACTGCAGTGGCCAGGCACCTGCTTTTGAAGCATATGCCTTGCGTCGCACATAGCCTCCACCGAGCCATCAGTTTCCATTTTGATCCCACTTAGTAGAAGGATGTTTTTCTGAGCCAACATGTGACGTTAAACACAATGACATTGTTACATTATATTTTTACACCATAGTACAGCCTCGCTTTGCCAGATCTTCCTCAACAGCGCTGCAGAGGAAGGTCTGGCTAGTCCACACAGCATTCCTGGATGGGAGAAAATGTGCTCTGGTTTATTGGCATTTCTTTAAACCAATCACAATCGTCTTGAGTGGCCACGGTGCCTCGCTAAAGGAATACTCTAATTTGATGAAATCAAATCACGTTCATGTGTCACATAAACAACCATACACAGTGTTATGAAATTATCCAAACACAATCGTCTTGGGTGGTGCTAAGCACTGGAAAAAGCTGTGGTGCCTCTGCAAAATAGCTTCAGGAAGGAACTTGTTTTGGTGGAATATGTGTACGTTTAAAGGTTGTTTTAGTCGTACAACAGAAACCTCAGATTGGACAGATAGTCTAGCTAGCTGTCTGGATTTCCCCTGCAGAGATCTGAGGAGCAGTTAACCATAGTCCTCACAAATCCACCAGAGGTTAGAACAATCAACACAAAGACAGAGGAAGGGGACGGATATCCGGGCGAAAAGAGCGTGATCCCGCGCAATTTCTGGCGGCACCAGAGCAATCCCGGAAGTGGAACGTTGTGGAACCAGTTTAAGAAATACACCACCAACATTTATCATTGTGGAGGTGGGCGTGGTCTGCAATCAGCTGCAGTGGAGAGAGGTGTGGGGATAGCTCATGAGAGCAGTGCCAGGTGAGTTAATTGTCTCAGCTGATTGTTGTTGGACTAAGTACACTCTACCTTGATGTACAGTAGTGTGCTGGACCTTCGGATGACTGCCACACACCACAGGGACTGGACACTGGATTGACATATTGTTTTGTTTGTTCTTTGTTAAAAAGCTGTGAGCAACGGGCTGTGTGCCTGACAGTAGCCGGGCACACAGAGGCTCACGCTTTGTTGAGGCTGTAAAGTTATGTTTTAAGTGTGTGAACAGTCAGAATAAATGCTGTTGCTTGTAAATTGTCTTGGCGGTGATTAGTGCTAAGGGTAACAGCGAGACTGCTACAATCATTTTTGTAGGTTTTGCTCCTTTTCTAAATCCTTGTGCAAGAAAAATGTTGGATAATCTCTAATTTGTTAAGTATTAACTCGTCAATAATCACATGCATAACAAAGAGTTTGTCATGGCATCCTCCTCTGCTTAACGAGTGTGTGTGTGTGTGTGTGTCTGTGTGTGTGTGGCTGTGATTACTCGAGCAGAGTCAGGTGTGTCGGTCCTGTGTGGAGCTTCATCAGCTACCTCCCATTCTACGATCAAGCCCGCCTACAAGAACTCTGCACTGCCAGAACATAGCTTATGCTGAGCCTCGTGGTTTTTCTAACCGTGTTTTGGCTCTCCTTGTAGTTCTGTGTGCCTTAGCTTTTTGATCCCTGCTGACAGGGACAGTGAAACTGTTGATTTTGACTCTTTTTTTCAGATTTCAGCTGTTTATTCCTGGACACCACCCTGGCACACAACACTCCTGGCTGCCCTGTCTTTGCTTCATACTTTCAACAAAAGGCACCCAATATAGCTAAATAGCCAAACCCAAACATTGCAAATCTTATCCCAAATCTTCCCACCACTGAAGCACCAGGAAGCGCTGCCCGATTCGTTTCTGCGCCAATGCTGGGGGGGGTCATGCGGGGCGCTGCAAAGCTCCGCCAACTGCTCGCAATCTGAAGCGGTCGTTTGGAACATTGTGTATTTTTTCCTGAGCCGAAAGCAAATCTTGCATGAAAAACTTGATAACTGACACAGAGAAATGCACTTGTGATGGAAACAGCCAGGCGGCTGATTGCCCTTCTCTGGGCATATTGCGGCTACTGTAAACACGGATGAACTGGTATCGCTGGGTTCACTGGGTTGCTCTCTCGCCTCTCTGATGCCAGTGCCTTCAGGCTCACTAGGCTGTTGATGAATCATTTGTTATTTTAAAACCTTTTGGCCGCACCAGCCTCAAGGGACTTCTTCTCTGATTGGTTTAAAGAAATGCCAATAAACCAGAGCATGTTTTTCTCCCCAAGCTGCGTGAAGTAGCCAGACCCTCCTCCGCTGCATGTGGATGGTCTGGCAAAACGAGCCTAGAATGGACTGGACCAAAATGATTTGGCTGGCAGAGAGAGAGGATGACAGATTTAATGCCCAACCACAGGAACCACAGCCAACTTGCCTAGGCCAGTCAGCCACACAGCACTTAGATATTTTTATATGTTTATATGTATATTTATATATGTTTATATTTTGCATTGCATTGGCCCAAAAGTTGTCATGCAGCCCACCAGGAAAACTACAGGTGCTCCAGAAGGCCAGTCTATCGTTGGTTGAGTTCTATTAATGGATGGAAATGCCCCCCTCCATAATACATTACAGCAATTCAGTATTCACTTCATTTCATTCAGTTTTTTTGTATTTAACTTCAAATCCAATATTTTAAGACATGATATACCCCTGTGACTAACTTTCTTTAATATTGCAGTAAAACTATGTGATTACTTTTATAGTATACAGTCAAATCTGTGCAGAGACGTTTGACAACACTAAGGTGGACACATTGAATATGATTGTGAGCATTAGATAATTTTGTAAATAATAAAAACATGACATTTGGCTGGTTGTTGTAGCCACGTGTGCTCTAGGAATGGCAATATTGATAGTTTAATTTATTTGTCATGTGACATCATAAAATACAACTTCAGTGAAATATGAATATGTAAAATGCAATCATGTCAGTTCCAACAATTTATGCATTGGGTGGTTTGGATCAGAACATGAATATAGCAGCAAACAAGTATTTGCTATATAAAGATATATATGGAGTAATGGCATCATGAAAATAGCATGATTTAAATGTTGTAAAAAGTGAGATTTGAATGTCGCTTACCATTATAAAGCAGGTTAAGGTGCTATATAAATACTGGGAAAGTATCGAAATGCTCAAGCCACAGAGAAATGCACACAGATCATATTCAGAAACTGAGTCCTTAAACGAACACATGATGTCACAACTACTATATATAGCAAGAAAGTGCCACAACAGTGCCATCACAGTCATTCCCCGGCTGCAATGACTGTGCAGAGAGAAGAGCGCAGATGCGGTAGACCTGGAAAACCTGGACCAATCAGAGCAGACTGGGCTTTTTCACGAGAGGTGCTTAAAGAGACAGGCGCTAAAACGGAGTGTTTTAGGCAGATTGTGAATATAGGTATATTCAGACAGACTATAACAAAAACGTCTTTTTTTAACTTTAACGCATGTAAACATGTTCTAAAGAAACGCAAATATGAATCTGAAAATGAGCATAATATGGGAACTTTAATCTCAATGATTTGATTCAAACACAGCTGAACTATGTCATGTGATATGCTACTTCAGTACACTTACAGCAAATATTACTGGACCACTAAAGAAACTTGCAGATGGAGATTCAATACTCAGGAATTCACATTATAGACACTACCGCTGACTGTGTAACAATTAAGCACATTGACCATCATGGTCCAGCCATGTATTAGGTTTCAACCTAGTCTTTTTGTCTTACACCTAGTCTATATCCACAACGTTTCATTTGCGGGATTGTTCAGGTGCCGCCGGAAATTTCGCCGGATGTCTTTCGTTCGGCCGGATGTTCCATCACCTTCCTCTTTCTCTGTGTTGGCGTTCTAACCTCTGGTGGATTTGTGAGGACTATGGTTAACTGCTCCTCAGATCTCTGCAGGGTAAATCCAGACAGCTAGCTAGACTATCTGTCCAATCGGAGTTTTCTGTTGCACTACTAAAACTACTTTTGAACGTACACATGTTCCACCAGAACAAGTTCCTTCCTAGGCTATTTTTAGCAGAGGCACCGTAGCTCTGTCCGGAGCTTAGCGCCACTCAAGACGATTGTGATTGGTTTAAAGAAATGCCAATAAACCAGAGCAAGTTTTTCTCACATCCCAGAATGCTGTGTGGACTAGCCAGACCCTCCTCAGCAGCGTTGTGGAAGAAGGTCTGGCAATGCGAGACTATCTTATACCTATCAGTGCCAAGGAGTCATCTAACCTCCTTATGTGACTTACAGGAATACAACCGTGGATTAACATGTACACCAACTAAAGATGCCAAAACAAAAAGAAGACCCAGTTTACCAAGGAGTTATTTAATAAAAAGAGTATTTATGAAAGCACATTAACACAGCAGTCAGGACCTGGAAGTGGACATTTGTAGCCTGCTTTTCTGATCTCTTCATCTGAGGAGTTATTCACACCCTCTTCAAGGACCTGTCTTCAATGCGCGGTATGTCAGACATGTAGTCTTCAAAGTGCTGGGGGGTGGAGCTATCTGCTATCAGTGGCCTATATCCTGCAGGAGAGAACGAGTCAGTGCAGCTGATCCACTGGGCTTACTTTACAACCAGTACTCCAGCTACATGTCCCTACCGTTTCTTCCTTTGTAGCCTTTGTCTAGTTTGTCCCTCTTTGCTTCCCTTATTGATGTCACTGCCACAGTAGCTTCCTTTACACTGAATGCCATGCTCAACTATTCCATACTACTGCTATATTACAGTCTTTCAGTCCCTACATGGCTGTATAGCCAGAGCTGGAGTCACATCGTAACTCCAGCTCCAGCATTGTTATAGAATAATACTACCGCCTCTGTTTCTGATCAGACACAACATATTGTTCAAAGCATGGTGTCTTAAAACACATCTTTAAAATCAAGTCGACCTGCCTACAACAGTAAAATGCTTCAGCAACAATAATCAGAATCCAAATTAGAATACTTGATTGATCCCCTCTGGAAAATTGTTTGGTTGCAGTTGCTCACAGTCAGATTCAAGGTAAGGAAAGAATGAGTCAATAAGTAACAAAGTAACATTGCTACAGTAAGAAATAAAAAAGTTAAGTAGAAGTAAAGTTAGGTTAGGTTAAAAAGATTGCTTCTAAAACAATGGATTGTAAAAATTCTGTTGCAGTGTGAACATAAATAAAGTACTGTATCAACATAAATACAGTAGGAACATAAATAAGTACAGTGTGGACATAAGTAGCAGCAGTGAATAAATAACAGCTACTGCATATGTAACTAATAAATTATGCACCAAATTGTCTAAGAATATTGAGATGTGATGTTGAGATACGTGCTGTGAGACCAGTTTTGACTCTAAACGTGTAACAGTCAGAGGGAGAAGTTATATAGTTTGATGGCCACAGGCAGGAACGACCTCCTGTGGTGCATCGTGGGTGTCTGAGTCAGTCCCTTATCTATGAATATACACTGTAAAGAATTTTCCTGTAAAAACAACAGTAAAGAGGGGTGGCCTCTAGCTCACCCAGTAAGAGCGTGCGCCCCATGTAGGCTTAGTCCTTTGCAGCGGCCCAAGTTCAAATCCGACCTGCAGCCCTCTCATCCCCTCTCTTTCTTTCCCCTTTCCTGTCTATCCACTGTCACTAATAAGGGGAAAAAGCTTTTGTACTGTTAATGCAACATACAGTATGAACTACTTTTTGATTACTTTTACAGTATTCTACATGCACATATGTAGTCAGTATGGAAACAAACTGGAAACATCCCTGATAGACTTTGCACCGATTTATGAATTAAATAAAACTGCTACTCACCAAATAATTAGTAAGATGAGGGTGGATGAAGAAAAGAACGAGTTCAGGTGAAGTTGCTCTTGCAAAAATACTGCATGATACTGTTAACTAAGATACTTTGGACGGTTGACTAGCACTAAAGTGCTGTATTTTATGAATACATTTTAATTCTGTTAAAAAACTATCAATA
Source organism: Sander vitreus (assembly GCF_031162955.1). NCBI lineage: Eukaryota > Metazoa > Chordata > Actinopteri > Perciformes > Percidae > Sander > Sander vitreus. The sequence continues at coordinate 1,132,117 of NC_135871.1, read as the reverse complement.
GAGTGTTATTTAACAGATTTTCTTTTGTATCAACAGTTAAGTGTTGTAGTTAAAGGGGAACTAGGCAGTTTTTTTTAGCTTAATTTACCTTGACTGAACAGCTTTGGAGTCATTGGAATGGTTATATGACTTTTTTTGGGTTGAATGGTGGTCGTCTCGCTTCCCACTAGCGCCTGTGAGCCAAAAACCACCCTTGCAACTTTCAGCCGGTTAGAGTGGCCTAAAGGTTAGAGAAGAGATGAGCTTGTGACCGGGAGGCCGTTGGTTCAATCCCCAGACCAGGATAAAATCTGGGTGGGGAAAGTGAAAAAGCAGCACTTGTCCCTCCCTCATTACCTCCACTGAGGTGCCCTTGAGCAAGGCCCTTAACCTCCAACCACTCCAGTGGAGCTGCTCAGTGGCCAGCAGATCAGATGTGGTTGTACTGGGCAGCTTCCACGTATGAATGTGTAACTGTGAATGTGATCAGGGAGTTCCTGAAAAAGTGAGGCTGCCTCTCAGTGAACCGCCCCCTGAATAAATAAAGGTTAAATGAAAAAAAAGTGATATCAGGTCTCGCAATGTAACGAATTGCTTCACGGCACTGCACACGTACGCCCATTCAGGAACCGGCTAACAAGGTAGCATTTTTCACACTATCGTCATGGCTGAGCCGGCTAAAAAGAAGCAGAAAGCTAGGAAAGCATTGTCGGAGGAACAGAGAAAGAGGAAACGGCAGACTGACCGAGAGAGGAGTCAGACACAAGTATACGTAGGAGCTGCCAAATATCTATTCTGAAGCTGTAGGGGGGGCTCTATAGAGAAACCTGCCAGCAAAAAGCCAGAAAACAGAGAAGAACTGGCCAAAACTGCATAGCGCCTCTTTAACAATAACAGGTTAATACTGTTGAAATCCTGCTGGAAATTAACAGCAATCATTTACAGTGTAATATATAGTGCACACACTCACAGGAGCTACTTTTATGAATAATTTGCTTTTGATACTATAAGTATGATTTACAGATAATACTTAATAATAAATAAGTAATCTGCAGGGCTTTTACTCGTAGTGGAGTATTGGTACTTTTACCTCCTCCACCATTGGCCGTTACTATGAAAGGTTAATCTAAGAAATCTTCAATATTTACTGCACACAAAAAAAATGGCAAGATGCCCAAAACGGTGTAAGTTAGTCAGCTGACACAAAACTTGGAGATAGCAAAATCACTGAGATTGGAGGCCAGGAAACCCAAGCTGTAATAGGCCAGTAGGCTTGCCTCTGAGCTTAAAGGGATATTTCACCGCTGGAAGGATGAATATATCTTTAAATTGGGTCACTTATGTAGTAGAAATGTGAATTTATTTTATAAATTGGTGCCTTCTAGCCAAGAAAAGCCAGAAAATGTTTTTGGCTCATGTGGATGAAAGACACCAAATCCCAGAATGCACTTGCTTCGCTTCACTACGAGGCCACCCCCAAGCCACGCCCACCGCTTACAGAGAGGCAGTCAACTGAGTCAAGTCTATTGTGTTTTATTGTCATTTTGCTACATAATTTCATTTGGATGTAGTCCAGTTTGTTGTCTAATGAGCGGACACTTGCAAGCAGGATGGATGGCACAGGTGGCCAGCTAGCGTTAGCTTTCCACCTAGCTGGAACTCCTACCCTCGTCCCGCTTTTCTGCACACTGCTTTGGATGCCCCCTTACCCGGCTAGCGGCATCGAGCAACACCACTGGCTGAGGTGCTGGTCTCCGTAGCAGGCGAAGCTCGCGTAGTGTGTCGAGTATTCCGTCTGTAATAAAGTTTCCTGCATATTCTGTAGAGCTGTACCAGTGTATCCCGGTGGTACACGTGCAGTAGTTTGAATGCACATAATTGTTGTAAAAGTTTTCTGCTGAAAAGACAGAGCCTGTTTAGCGAAGCTTCAAGATGGCTGACACTCGGCTCCCCTCGGCTAGCATCAGCCAGTGACAGTCCCCCCTATAGTTCCGCATATGAAAACATGCGGGACTAGCTGGCTGTAGTTCATAGACTCTGAGCAAAAATGCGTCCGATGACGCTAAATGACGATTTTTGCGTCATCACAGGCTTTTTTTTTAGACACATAATACAAGTCTCATCTCAGAGGGACATGAGGGAGGGAAGCACAGTCATTCAAAAATACTACTGGGTTTCTACTGATACAAAGCTTAATGCTAAATTGGTGAAGTATCCCTTTAACCTTAGCTCAGCATCTCCACTGACAAGGAGCCCTTTCTTGGCTTCTGACTTACATCTTCCTCTTTAGTTGAGAGTGCCACAACACAGATCATTTCATTTAAAAAAGAAGAGTAAGGCTTCCAACGGGAAAACATCCCTTGAAAAGTGAGCAAGACATAATTACAGTGTTGGGTTGGAGATCTGCAGCGGGTCACTTTTATGGTTGAAATGTTTTGAACTCTTGAGGAAGGCAACAGAAAAAAGAAAAACCTTGCAGGATAGAGGGATGATGAGCATACAACTAGGTGTGTTCTCTGTTTCAGGCCAGACTGTTGTTTTTTCATTCTTAGATTTCATGCACTCATCACTTCTCTTGAGTGACGGTGATATGGTTTATTGCAAAGGTTGATTAGGGTCAATATGCTCACGGCGGAAGCTGCTACAAAGGTCCGTTGAGCAGGATGACAAAAACCTGAGGTGAGTCTGCAAAAAATCTCAATTCTTATCCTAGTTCTCTTGAAAACAGTGGCACAAATTAGTCATCTGCAAGCGTTCATCCACAACCCCTTTAACATCTGTGACCACTGAGCTGTTTTCTTAGTAGCACGCAGGGTTTCCAAAGCCCATATGTCTGGTGGAGTCATTTCAGAACAAGGAGGAAGACGCAAAATGAGGCAAATAACCTTAAATGTGATCCAGATTGACAAGTCAAAGTGGCAATTACAGTAGTACAGTTAAACCCATTACGATGCTTTCCCCCCAAAATAAGATCAATATTGCAGATGAGTCTTTTTTTTCGGAGTTGTAAAGTTTACAACTTCAAGCAACACGTGTTGGACCTGTTGGAGTAAATGCCTAAACCTCAAATGAGATCAGGTCAACAAACATAAAATCAGTTTACATATTTCATAAGATATGTAAAGAACAGGTATTCCTTTGCATCCCTATTGCCAGACAAGAACCACAGTATTTTATTTTACATTTTTCCTTTTTATGACATCCACACATGGCAACTATGGTACAGTCCGTGTTTAGGAAAGATTGTTGTTACAGCATACTATGGTTGAGGTATTGAGTTAGGAAACATAGCACTTGATAAAAACAGCTATAATTAATATTTTTTACAATAAAAATGTGACAGGCCCATAAGTGATGAACCTAGAGAGAATAAAAACCTGACTCTGCAGCTCCCTTCAGCTTTATCTATCCGGACCACAATTTAACTGTTTTGGTTCACTCTCACCGCTTTCATAGCGTCGTTGTCAGAGCAAAAGTTGTCAATCTCCACTTTATACCACCAGCTGCTCAGCAGAAAATAAATTGACACACACTGTTAGGGACTAGCTGGTGAACATAGTGGAGCATCCAGCAGCTAAAGAGACGACATTTCCCTCAGGAGTTGGTGGAGACCAAAAACATATATATATATATATATATATATATATATATATATATATATATATATATATATATATATATATATATATTAGGGCTGTCAATCGATTAAAAAAATGTAATCTAATTAATTACATACTCTGTGATTAATTAATCTCATACATAATTAACGGTGCCTGAACCGATACTTTTTAAGAAAGTAAAAAAAAGAAAAGAAAAAGAAAAGGTACTAAACAACAGTTGGTGACATTAAAGAACGACTTGTTTATTGCTAAGGCCATATGGTCAAAATTAAATGATTTAATAATAATGTATAACAATAACTTATTTCACTAGTAAATTGCTGTTGAAAGACAAAAACAACAACCAGATAGGAAAAGGACATTTACAATAACTTCAAATGCACCATAACGCTGTAGTTTACCAGTTTCATTGAACGCACCGTCTGTGTTGTTTCTCCGACGGCAGCTGCAGATTGTTACATCCCGGTGTTGAATCCTCTAGTAAAACACAGTCACACTTTACACCGTTTAGCGTTAGCTGTCAGCATTTTAACCCTGTTTAATCCAGCTACTAGCTAGCGGTGGGCTAACGTTAGCTGCTGTTGAGTATAGTGTTAACTAGCTAGCGTTAGGCTAGTGTTAGCTGCTGTTGAGTATAGTGTTAACTAGCTAGCGGTGGGCTAACGTTAGCTGCTGTCGAGTATAGTGTTAACTAGCTAGCGGTAGGCTAACGTTAGCTGCTGTTGAGTATAGTGTTAACTAGCTAGCGGTAGGCTAACGTTAGCTGCTGTCGAGTATAGTGTTAACTAGCTAGCGGTAGGCTAACGTTAGCTGCTGTCGAGTATAGTGTTAACTAGCTAGCGGTAGGCTAACGTTAGCTGCTGTTGAGTATAGTGTTAACTAGCTAGCAGTAGGCTAACGTTAGCTGCTGTTGCGTATAGTGTTAACTAGCGTCACATGCAGCGGTGTTTGTGTTTCAGAGCATCAGAGAGAAGAGCAGACATATCAGTGGCACCAGATTTCGGTAGCCAGGGTTGGCAGGAAGAAGATTTTTACAAGTAAATGTTCCAATTAATGATCCAGGCAGAACATTCTCGTCTCCCTCCTTCATTTTACAGTCCAATGGTGCTAGAACGGCTCCGGGTCAAGCGTCAATATGGAATAGATTAATCTGCGTTATTTTTTTTAATGCGTTATTTTTTCTCAGATTAATTAATCGAAATGAACGCGTTATTTTGACAGCCCTAATATATATATATATATATATATATATATATATATATATATTAGTGCTGTCAGTTAAACGCATTACTAACAGCGTTAACGCAAACCTATTTTAACGGCGTGAATTGTTTTAGCGCGAGATTAACGTTCTTTTTGGCCTAGCAAACTTTGTAGTTTTTTTCTTATGCTGTTGCAACATCTAGTAACGTTAGAAAAACTACAACACCACACCAGATCTAGCTAGACCGCAAACAAAACAACAGGCACGCCGCACACACTTGTTTGGGTTTGCGAGCCGGCCAAAGAGTAGTAGGCTAACAACCCAGTCTCACGGCAGTTTGTGAAATGGTCACGTTATTTTTAATCTATTGATTCGTGTTCATGGGGACGTTTTTCTCGTTTTTTTCGTGGTGGCCAGCACGAAAATGTAAAGTAATGTATTTCAATGGGAAGCATATTTCGTGATCACAGCACTATAGTATAGTAGGGAATAGTATAAAAAGCCGAAAAGCCGCGTAGGGAAGTTGGTCGGGGTGGTGGATGGGTCAAACAACACAGGACTTTCACCTGGGAGACCGGGGATCACGTCCCACGTGTGGCGTTTTGTTTCCCCATTGTCTTCCTAATCACAACCGTCCCGTTATTGTCACGCGTCCCCAGCGGCCGTCTCCCGGCGTGTGAGGCGTCTTTTCCCCGTTGTCTTCCTAATCACAACCGTCCCGTTATTTATCTATTCTAAATGTGCCTACATTTCTTTTTTGTCAAATTATTTTTTCTCATTTTAATAATTATCAACATGGAAAAGTGGATCGGCTTGCTTTGTGCTTTTGTCGCCTGGCTTTAACGAGGGGGCGGAGAATTCGCATCAGCTGTATATGTCACGATTTGTCTAGTACAGGAACCCAAAAGCAGACCAAGACAAGGTAAGTGGAAATTACAAGGTGAGTATTTATTTGGAAATTGAATGTGGAAACAATTTGGTCCAGTTGGTCGGCGGGGAGCGAGGCTGGAGGGTTTTGTGCTGATCCAAATGTGCTGCAGAGAAGTAGACAGCCAGGTAGGTGTGAGTGACAATCCAGGTGAGTAACTGTAGACAGAGGAACAGGCGGCAGATTAGCGACAGGCAAAAAGCCAAAAACGGCAAAAGACTTTCCAAAACTAGAAGCTTGATACAAGAGCTAAACATACTGGTTACGCTAACGATCCGGCAGGGAATGGATGTCTGGTCACGGCTTATATGGTGCAGAGGATGATAATCAGGACCGGGTGTGCAGATTGCAGCAGGTGTAAGTGGTTGGAGAATCAGCCGGGATGTGTTCAGGAAAACTCAGGAAAAAGGAACTTCAGGTTAGAGCAAAAACAAAACACTGGCAAAACAGGCTCAAGATGCTGGATTCATGACAGTGTGCTTGGCCATCAAGTGGTATTTCAGACTGGACGTGCTGCGATGATAGCTCAGTTCACAACGACAAAACACACAGATCACTTTGGTCTTGTCAATGGAACCATTTGGCAACTTTTTAAAAGTAAACTTTCCATTCAGAATCTTACTGGCATCTATTTCGGCGTCTCGCGCTCACCATCCACTCAAAACGTAACGTTAGCCTCAACACAGTCTCACGGCAGTTTGTGTAATTGTCACGTTATTTTTAATCTATTGATTTGTGTACAACAACACGTTTATCTCGTTTTTCCGTGGTGGCCAGCACGAAATGGGAACCATCTATTCAGAGGTTGGGTTTAGGAAAAAAACAATGGGGAAAGGACGCCTCACACGCCGGGAGACGGACCCAGGGGACGCCCGACAATAACGGGATGGCGGAGGTTGGGTTTAGGAAAAACACAACGGTGAAAGGACACCTCATACGCCAGGAGGCAGCCGCTGGGGACGCGTGACAATAACGGGGCAGTTTGGTGATTAGTGAAGAGGAATTAGGAAGACAACGGGAAACAAAACGCCACACGTGGGACGCGATCCCCGGTCTCCCAGGTGAAAGTCCTGTGTTGTTTTTCCTGAGTTTTTCTGAACACATCCCGGCTGATTCTCCAACCACTTACACCTGCTGCAATCTGCACACCCGGTCCTGATTATCATCCTCTGCACCATATAAGCCGTGACCAGACATCCATTCCCTGCCGGATCGTTAGCGTAACCAGTATGTTTAGCTCTCGTATCAAGCTTCTAGTTTTGGAAGTCTTTTGCTGTTTTTGTCTTTATGCCTGTCGCTAATCTGCCGCCTGGTCCTTTGTCTACAGTTACTCACCTGGATTGACACTCACACCTGCCTGGCTGTTTACTTCTCTGCAGCACATTTGGATCAGCACAAAACCCTCCAGCCTTCCAGCCTCACTCCCCGCCAACCAACTGGACCAAATTGTTTCCACATTCAATTTCCAAATAAATACTCACCTTGTAATTTCCACTTACCTTGTCCTGGTCTGCTTTTGGGTTTCTGTACTAGACAAATCGTGACACACACACAGCTGATGCGAATTCTCCGCCCCCTCATTAAAGCCAGGCGACAAAAGCACAAAGCAAGCCGATCCACTTTTCCATGTTGATAAGAGCATTAAAATGAGAAAAAATAATTGGACAAAAAGAAATCTAGGCACATTTAGAATAGATAAAAATGTGCAATTAGTTGCGAGTTAACTATGACATTAAGGTAAATTAAAAAGGTTCTCGACTGTTGTAGAAAGAAGTGGCTGATCTTTAATGCAATATCTACATTGCCCATTATCAGCAACCATTCATCCAATGTAAAAAAACAATGCAACTGATCTCAACTGGTATTCTGTCTATAATGGAGTGGAATGGAAATTTCTAAGTGACCCCAAACTTTTGACCGGTTGTTTGTGTGTGTGTGTGTATATATATATATAATGGCATGCTGTTTAGTATGGCATGCCATTTAGGAAATTATTATTATTATATATATGTGTGTGTGTGTGTGTGTGTGTGTGTATATATGTATGTGTGTATATATATATATATATATATATGAACCTTGAATATATTGAATGAAAGTCTGAATATTTTTAATGAACCTTGAATATATTGAATGAAAGTCTGAATATATTGATTGAACCATGAATATATTGAATGAAAGTCTGAATATATTGACTAAAAGTCTGAATATATTGAATGAAAGTCTGAATATATTGAATGAAAGGCGTGTTGAGTGAGCCTGATGAAAGGGACCTGCCTGACCAAAGAGGTTCCTTTCATTTGGTATTCCATGATGAAAAAGTTAATAAACTTCTTCATTGTGAGAACGGTACTGGATACGGTTACCGTTACTACTGTTTTGGACAAAACATGCATTTGCCAGTGTGTTAATAATCTCTTCATTGCTCAAAATTGCTGACACTAGATTTCTTGCTGATTCGCTCATAGTGTCACACTTCGGTTAGGATTAATCACAACGAAAACACAAGATGGCGGCAGACAATGATGTCAGATTCTATTTCAAATTTCATTCAATATGTTCAGACATACTTCACTGCCACGTCAGGGGCCTCGACGGACCAGACCCGGGCAGCAGAGGCTGGCTCTGGGGACGTGGAATGTCACCTCTTTGTGGGGGAAGGAGCCGGAACTTGTGCGGTAGGTGGAGCGCTACCGGTTAGATCTGGTGGGGCTTACCTCTACGCACAGTCTTGGTTCTGGAACCATACTCCTGGATAGGGGTTGGACTCTTTTCTTCTCCGGAGTTGCCCAGGGTGTGAGGCGCCGGGCGGGGGGGAAAACTCTGACTGTTGTTTGTGCATATGCACCAAACAAGAGTTCAGAGTATTCGGCCTTCTTGGAGGCCTTGAGTGGAGTCCTGCATGGGGCTCCAGTCGGGGACTCCATAGTTCTGCTGGGGGACTTCAACGCGCATGTGGGTAATGATGGAGACACATGGAGAGGCGTGATTGGGAGGAACGGCCTCCCTGATCTAAACCAGAGTGGTTGTTTGTTGTTGGACTTCTGTGCTAGTCATGGATTGTCTATAACGAACACCATGTTCGAACATAGGGATGCTCATAAGTGTACTTGGTACCAGAGCGCCCTAGGCCAAAGGTCAATGATCGATTTTATAATCGTTTCATCTGATCTGAGGCCATATGTTTTGGACACTCGGGTGAAGAGAGGGGCGGAGCTGTCAACCGATCACCATCTGGTGGTGAGTTGGGTCAGCGGGTGGGGGAAGACTCTGGACAGACCTGGTAAGCCCAAACGGGTAGTGCGGGTAAATTGGGAACGTCTGGAGGAGGCCCCTGTCCGACAGACTTTCAACTCACACCTCCGGCGGAGCTTTTCGTGCATCCCTGTGGAGGCTGGGGGCATTGAACCCGAGTGGACAATGTTCAAAGTTTCCATTGCTGAAGCTGCGGTGAGGAGCTGTGGTTTTAGGGTCTTGGGCGCCTCAAGGGGCGGTAACCCACGAACACCGTGGTGGACACCGGTGGTCAGGGAAGCTGTCCGACTGTAGAAGGAGTCTTTCCGGGATATGTTATCCCAGACGACTCCGGAGGCAGTTGCAAGGTACCGAAGGGCCCGAAGGGCTGCAGCCTCTGCCGTGAAAGAGGCAAAGCAGCGTGTGTGGGAGAAGTTCGGAGAGCATGGAGAAGGACTTTCGGTCGGCACCAAGGTGCTTCTGGAAAACCGTTCGCCACCTCAGGAGGGGGAAGCGGGGAACCATCCAAGCTGTGTACAGTAAGGATGGGACGCTGTTGACCTCAACTGAGGAGGTAATAGGGCGGTGGAAGGAGCACTTTGAGGAACTCCTAAATCCGACTAATACGCCCTCTATGGTAGAGGCAGAGCTGGAGGATGAGGGGGGATTGGCATCATTTGGAGGTTGCTGAGGTAGTTAAACAACTCCACAGTGGCAAAGCCCCAGGAATTGATGAGATCCGTCCAGAAATGCTTAAAGCTCTGGGTGTGGAGGGGTTGTCTTGGTTGACACGCCTCTTCAACATTGCGTGGAAGTCTGGGACGGTGCCTAAGGAGTGGCAGACCGGGGTGGTGGTTCCCCTTTTCAAAAAGGGGGACCAGAGGGTGTGTGCCAATTACAGGGGTATCACACTTCTCAGCCTCCCCGGTAAAGTCTACTCCAAGGTGCTGGAAAGGAGGGTTCGGTCGATAGTCGAATCTCAGGTTGAAGAGGAACAATGCGGATTCCGTCCCTGGTCGTGGAACAACGGACCAGATCTTTACTCTCGCAAGGATCCTGGAGGGAGCCTGGGAGTATGCCCAACCAGTCTACATGTGTTTTGTGGATCTGGAGAAGGCGTATGACCGGGTGCCCCGGGAGATACTGTGGGAGGTGCTGCGGGAGTACGGGGTGAGGGGGTCCCTTCTCAAGGCCATCCAATCTCTGTACGACCAAAGCGAGAGCTGTGTCCGGGTTCTCGGCAGTAAGTCAGACTTGTTTCAGGTGAGAGTTGGCCTCCGCCAGGGCTGCGCTTTGTCACCAATCCTGTTTGTAGTATTTATGGACAGGATATCGAGGCGTAGTCGGGGTGGAGAGGGGTTGCAGTTCGGTGGGCTGGGGATCTCGTCGCTGCTTTTTTCAGATGATGTGGTCCTGATGGCATCATCGGCCTGTGACCTTCAGCACTCACTGGATCGGTTCGCAGCCGAGTGTGAAGCGGCTGGGATGAGGATCAGCACCTCTAAATCGGAGGCCATGGTTCTCAGCAGGAAACCGATGGAGTGCCTTCTCCAGGTAGGGAATGAGTCCTTACCCCAAGTGAAGGAGTTCAAGTACCTTGGGGTCTTGTTCGCGAGTGAGGGGACAATGGAGCGGGAGATTGGTCGGAGAATCGGCACAGCACCGTTGTGACGAAAAGAGAGCTAAGCCAGAAGGCAAAGCTCTCAATCTACCGGTCAGTTTTTGTTCCTACCCTCACCTATGGTCATGAAGGCTGGGTCATGACCGAAAGAACAAGATCCAGGGTACAAGCGGCCGAAATGGGTTTCCTCAGGAGGGTAGCTGGCGTCTCCCTTAGAGATAGGGTGAGAAGCTCAGTTATCCGTGAGGAGCTCGGAGTAGAGCCGCTGCTCCTTTGCGTCGAAAGGAGCCAGTTGAGGTGGTTCGGGCATCTGGTAAGGATGCCCCCTGGGCGCCTCCCTAGGGAGGTGTTCCAGGCACGTCCAGCTGGGAGGAGGCCTCGGGGGAGACCCAGGACTAGGTGGAGGGATTATATCTCTAACCTGGCCTGGGAACGCCTCGGGATCCCCCAGTCGGAGCTGGTTAATGTGGCCCGGGAAAGGGAAGTTTGGGGTCCCCTGCTGGAACTGCTACCCCCGCGACCCGACCCCGGATAAGCGGATGAAGATGGATGGATGGATGGATGTTCAGACATTCATTCAATATATTCAGACTTTCATTCAATATATTCAGACTTTCATTCAATATATTCAAGGTTCATTCAGTATATTCAGACTTTTATTCCATATATTCAAACTTGCATTCCATATATTCAGACTTTCATTCAATATATTTAGACTTTCATTCCATATATTCAGACTTTCACTTTCATTCAATATATTCAGACTTTCACTCAATATATTCATACTTTACATATATATATATATATATATATATATATATATATATATATATAATAATTTCCTAAATGGCATGCCATAGTATTAGGCAATTATTTTTATATATATATATATATATATATATATGTGTGTGTGTGTGTGTGTGTGTGTGTAAAGTTTAAATATATTGAATGAAAGTCTGAATATATGGAATCAAAGTCTGAATAGATTGAATGAACCTTGTATATATTGAATGAAAGTCTGAATATATTGAATGAATGTCTGAATATATTGAATGAAAGTTGAAATAGAATCTGACATCATTGTCTGCCGCCATCTTGTGTTTTCGTTGTGATTAATCCTAACCCAAGTGTGACACTATGAGCGAATCAGCAAGAAATCTAATGTCAGCAATTTTAAGCAATGAAGAGATTATTAACACACTGGCGAATGCATGTATTGGCCAAAACACTAGTAACAGTAACCATATCCAGTACCGTTCTCCCAATGAAGAAGTTTAATCACTTTTTCATCACGGAATACCACATGAAAGGAACCTCTTTGGTCAGGCAGGTCCCTTTCATCAGGCTCACTCAACACGCCTTTCATTCAATATATTCGGACTGTCATTCAATATATTATGACGTTTATTCAATATATTCAGACTTTCATTCAATATATTCTGACGTTCATTCAATATATTCCAAAAAAAAATTTGGTCACTTGAGGGCAGCAAATTGTGACCACAACAACGATTGAATGAACCTTGAATATATTGAATGAACTTTGAATATATTGAATGAACCTTGAATATATTGAATGGAAGTCTGAATATATTGAATGAACTTGAATATATTGAATGAACCTCGAATATATTGAATGAACGTCAGAATATATTAAACCTAAACCGTTACTACCTGCCTTGCTACTCAAAGGACACACTACTTGTTGTATTGTCACTGACACGTGTTACGTCTACTGTCGCTGGACATAAATCATGAGCTGCAGAACCCTCCAGAATGGATAGTTCCGAGGTTTACTAAGATGTCTCACTTTAAAGAGGGTTAGATCATGTTGGGCTCAGGTCCCTGTGGCTGTCAAACACCAGATACCTGCTGAGAGGGACTGAATCTATGACTATGAGTGAAGTCAATAGATTCACCAGAGGGGAGTCCAGCTGGGCTGCATGCACGCAGTCAGTGGGCTACTCAGCACTGTCTCCCTATGATGTTCCTCTGTTTGGGAAAGGTAAAAGCTGTTTCATTCTTTGCGGCGCTGCGGACTGCGCGCATGGATGCCGCGAACCGTCTGGTCGTTCATACTGATTTGGGTCAGAGTGGCTCAAAGAACAGACTTCGTCCGCGTTGTTACAAAATCTTGGCGGTGCACGGCTTGGTGATCAAACCCTCCACAGACCCTCCACACACAGTTGCCCAGGCAACGTTTGCGTTGTGTCGGCGTTCCGCACCACGCTGAATGCAAGAAGCGTGAAACAGCTTTTAGGTGGCAGGAGGTCATCAGGATGGGATGATTGGATTGTCCGATGGGATTACATTTCACTGGAACTGTACCTCGTACGACGTGACAAATGTATTTGATTGATTGATTGATTGATTGCAGTGGTGAAATGTAACTAAGTACATTTACTCCAGTACTGTACTTCAGTCCAAATGTTGAGGTACTTGTACTTTACTTGAGTCTTTTCTTTTCATGCCACTTTCTACTTCTACTCCGCTACATTTCAGAGAGAAATATTGTACTTTTTACTCCACTACATTCATCTGTTACAGCTTTAGTTACTAGTTACTTTAGTTACTCCACTACATTCATCTGTTACAGCTTTAGTTACTAGTTACTTTACACATTAAGATTTCTGCACACAAAACACATGTAGTTAAAATCTGATGTTTTATTCTAAAGTAAACCAGCCAACAATATAACGGCTACAAGTCCAGCTGAGATGATTAGACCATTAAACACACAACTGGTTGGATCCTTTACACTTTCTACTTTAACTGCATTTCCTTGATTAAACCTACAGACTTTTACTGAAGTAACATTTTCAATGCAGGACCTTTACTGTAACAGAGTATTTTTTTAGTGTATCACTTCTTCCACCACTGATTGATTGATTGATTGATTGATTGATTGATTGTCTGTCAGGTCTGGACATGTTGATTGTGGAGAAGGGCTCCCTGCCCCCCCACCATGCACTGCAGGACTTATAATATCTACCTACAATATCTCTGGTTTAGATATTTATTTAATGGAAAGGTGTACGGGAGAGCACATTGATCCAGCCTGGTCTCACTGAATTCTGTGAAATGATCACGAACTGTTAACATCGCATTATGTGGTGGTGGAACGGAATGTGTGAAAATTCTGTGTGGCCACCACGGAAAACAATGCCAATGTAAAGTCAATGAGAAGATGACGTAGCATTAAGAGCGACTACTGTAGCGAGTAGTATGAAAGCCCGAAAATCTGCGTAGGGAGGTTGGTTGGGGTGGTGGATGGGTCAAACACAGGACTTTCACCCAGGAGACAGGGGATCGTGTCCCGCATGTCACGTTTCCTAAACCCAACCATAACCGTCCTGTTGTTCTTTTCGTAAGCCCAACCGTCCCGTTGTTGTCCTGTGTCCCGTTATTGTTTTCCTAAATCCAAACATTTATTATTTTCTTAAACCCAACCATCCCGTTCTTCTTTTCCTAAACCCAACCGTCCCGTTTTTGTCCCGCGTGTCATGGAAACGTAAGCCCACCCATGACCTGTTCCTTAACTTAAGGGGCCGTGTTCATTTCACGGAATTCTTCCGTGGGCCCATCACAGATTTTTTTGCGATTCCGTGAAACTGCCACATATTTTGAGTTAAGGGGCTGTGTTCATTTAATGGAATTCTGTGAGATTAGGTTGATTGATCTCACACAACACAAAGCAGAGCTGAAAAAACAAATTAAAGAAACAGGTGCACATTTTGCATGGGATGCACACGTTTTAGATAAGTCCAGGACGTGAGCCTAGCTTAGCACTTAACCTTGAGGCAAGGGAGAGCTGCAAGCCTAGCTGCATCACAAATAGTGGAAATAGACCTTGCAATAACTCCCAAGGTGTTTTGGAATTGGGGGAGGAGTCTTCAATGAAAACTAGTCATACTAGTCAACTATTGTCATTGCTCCAGTTGTGGATTTGTTTAGATACAATAACATGGTCACCATATTAAGTTGTTATAACTACGTTTCAGGAACTTGACCACGCTGCTCTCTCTCTAATCCAGTCACCTGAGTTTCGCTAGTTCCTCCACCTGCTCAGACCTACATGGGCGGGTCTCAGTGGTGGAACAAGTATTCAGATCTTTACTTCAGTAAAAGTACTAATACCACATTGTAAAAATACAAGTAAATGTCCTGCATTGAAAATGTTACTTAAGTAAAAGTAAAATCCTCACATTTTAGAAACTGGAAGCGTTGAAAGTGTAAAACAAAAGCTTCAAAAGCATCAAAAAAGGGTAGAAATCGAAACCTATATATTGTTGGGTAGTTTAATTTATTATAAAACATCAGATTTTATAAACGACGTGTTTTGTGTGCAGAAATCTTAATGTGTAAAGTAACTAGTAGGGGACTGTTCGTTTTTTATTTCAGGGGCCACCGGAGGAGTTTTGGGATCTTTAGTCAAAATAGACCTGACCCTCCCTTCACCAGCAATACATTTTTCTATGACCCTCCAAAATGATTGGGAAAAGAGGCATGACCCTCCCCAACAATTTATTGATGCCTTCTGTACTGGTTTGTGCTTGGCAAATATGTACAGCCATTGTTTTTTTACAACCATGACATACATGATTTAACCTCTGCATTCTCATCTTACTCATCCCACTCCTCTGTTATGGTGTGGGGGCCATTTCAGTAGATTTACTCACTAACATTGTTGTGGAAACACAATAAGCATGGAAACTAAATGCACACTTCCTGCATTACTGCATTACTTCAAAGTTACTCATCTAGTAAACTTGTATTCACATGAAATAAAACAATAAAACATTGAGACCAACAAAGCACACTGGGTAATAACAAATTCAACACATTAACTTGTTACTATGGACTCGTCACTAGGCTTCCTCAGTCATTGTATATTTTAGCATATAGGTAAAGCTGCCGAAGCTGAACATTATCCAAAACTCCATTTCACAGACGAGCGTCAATTTGGGAGCTTGCATGCTACCACTCCTTCCTTCTCAAATGCCTTGAAAAGGCTGTCATTTGCACAATTTCAAATCACCGGGACCCAGGCGCAGAGCTGTGGGCGTGGGAATCACAAAATCAAAGTGTGTGTGTCCAAAGTCCTGCAACAATCACAACAACCACTGGAAACTTTATACATTGTTCGTCTGCTATTTCATTAGTACATTCACTTCTGAGAAACTATGTAGAGCTCAAATATGGGCCGTTTTAGGAAAATTGATGGCTATTTGCAAATTTGGTCTGACTGTGTCGGAGTTCAGAAGCTCCACAGTCTGACGTGACAATAGGCATTTATTTCCCTGATGGTTTGTTTAAATAACTCAACACACATATCCTTTATCAGACTAACTGGAACCTGTGCTTTTCCGAAGTTATAAATGCTCCACAAGAGATTGCGGGCGGTAATGTAACAAGCTCTCAACAAAGAATAAAAAGACATGACCCTCCCCTATTTTCCTCCGGTGGTGCATTCCATAAATACCGAACGGTCCCTAACTAAAGCTGTCAGATGAATGTAGTGGAGTAAAAAGTACAATATTTCTCTCTGAAATGTAGCAGAGTAGAAGTAGAAAGTGGCATGAAAAGAAAAGACTCAAGTAAAGTACAAGTACCTCAACATTTAGACTGAAGTAAATGTACCACCACTGTTGGGTCTTTCATAAGATTAAATAACTCCTCACAAAGCATGTATGTGTTGAGTACTACTAGAAACTGTTGGAATAAGTTCAAGTACTTGGTAAACAATAATTTTTCTAGCCTAAAATCCTTTCTGATATTCCATTATATCCTACACACTGTTGCCAGTATGTTCATGAAGTTTGTATTAAATTCCATTCTAAATGGTATTAAAAAGGTCTTAAAAAGTCTTAAATGTAACTTGTGGAAACCTAGGGTTACATTAATAAATATATAAAATATGGTGTTATATTTTCTTTTACATTTTTGCATTTCTGTTTTGGCTGTTTGGCTGAAACAGAAATCACAACATGACAAACAGTATGGGAAGGATTTAACATTTTGAAGAAACAAAAAGGCAAAAAAGGTGATAACAAAATTCAAAACAGCCTGCTGGGCTCCATCCACGCTGTCCCACTGCCAATAGAACGGCGCCCTCTTGACCTTGCGTTACATTCCAGCCCAGGTTAGCACAAGGGCTCTTCAGTGTGGGAAGGAAGTGCTGATAGAGGAAGGGACAGGTGTCTTTATCACCAACTCCCAGCTGTATCCATAAATCAAGAGCTACTAAGGCCCCTAGCGACCACAAGTGAGACAGAGGGACTGTTTTTAGAGCAACACCAAAGGGTGAACAAGGCCATGGCTTAAGCGTATGAATTGCAGCACATGACGTGTCTTGCCACGTTATGCAAAACCGCAATACCAGTACTTCATCACAGCCGCGGAGAGAGTGGAACATGATCGAGCTGTGGACAGGGGGCTTGGATTGAATCTGGCGGAAGCATGACTTCATGTCAGCCTTTTTTTTGTTTTTGTTGCTTGTCTGTGCCAAGCATTTTGTTAATATCCTGGATTGTCAGGGTGCTGTGTTGTGGTTGAACTATTGTCTTGCTACACCATCTGACAGAACAATACTGTTGTTAGACTTACAAGTGAATTCATATATTTGAGTTGATTTACTAAAAATGTATTTACAGTGTCTATACAGTTAACTATTTACATATTTAAGTCAGTACTTGCATATTTACATGTTTAAATAGTTACATCAGCAGTCAAGAATCTACCTCTGTGGTTTTCCTCACATTTAACTGAGTCTCAGTGTCTGATTGGTTGGTTCAGCTACATGTGATTAAGTAAAACAAAGAAGTGTTGTTTCTTTCTTTCTTTCTGTCCAGCTTTCAATCATGCCAGTTGACTATACACAAATGTTGCCAGTGTTTATGGAAGAATTGTCAGGTTTTGCACATTAATTATTATTTATTTTTTTAATGAAGACAGGAAATCCAACTGCCTCTGCTGTTGTGCCAGGACTCTTTCTCCACGAGCACCCAAAGAGGAAAGGTGTTATACACCTTTAAGGCTTGCTGCAAAGCAAATCACTCCGCCCAAGTAGCAGAAGTAGCAGAGCTTCGCCTTTCTGAGAATATAGTTCCCAGTATGTATACGATTAGAAGATGGCTGTGTCTCATGTGACCTTGTTATTTTTACACGCTGTGACTATAAAAATCACAACATGTAAATAGGAAAATGTTGGTGTTATTTTGTCACTTATTGGGAGCAGTAGGCTAGATGGAACCAGTTACCTCCAGGATCTGTGCTAGGCTAAGCTACCGATGGAACCGTCAGACAGAGTTACAACACTCACGGACACGAGAAGGGTATGTATGGACATTGTCTAACTCTGGGGGTTACGGTGAATAAGCTTAAGTCCCAATAAGTCAGCGTGTTCCTTTAAGAGAATTTTCCATTTTGTCAAATTTTACAATAAAAATACATTTAGACTGTAAAAGATGGCCTTCAGCACATTTGTTATGGTTGCTTTTAATCTTGCATCAAATAGTGAACTGCATACTAGACTTGCATGCATGTACAAATCACCAGCAGTAAATATTGTGCTAGTACTAGTATTAAACTACAAGAAGCAAGACAGTTGCAAGCCTTTAATTAGAGTTATCTAAAGCTTTTGATGGGACAGTTAGGTCCTAGAGATGTGGTGACAACAGCTGCGCAGAGGGGGCACAATTAGATTTTTTGTCATGGGGCCCAAAATTCCTGGTGGCGCCCCTGACCATGGCCACTGCCGGAGTTGGACATGTAGGAGAAACAACAGAACTGGAAAAAAATCCTCCTGCTTCCCTGAAGTGTGAAGTTTGTCATCAACTTCAGGTTGCTACGTAGAGAGAGTCAGCAGCTTTAGGTTCCTCAGGTTCACATCAGCAAGGATCTGTCCTGGACTCACCATACCGAAACCATCACAAAGACTGCTGGACACTGGCTCTTCTTCCTCCGCAGGCTGAGGAGGTTCAACATGGACTCCAGGATACAGGTGCACCATCAAGAGTATCCTGACGGGCTGCATCACCGTCTGGTAGTTCCAGGCTCTACAGAGGGTGAGGGGAGGCAGTTCGGCTGTATAACACCGGTAAATAGGCTCATACTGTATATGGTGTTTTGGGGGTCATTGGCTAACAACCTATTCTGTCATTTAGGTTTAAGGACGTGGTGTGCAGCTGGAACGTGGCGCAGATGCTCCTGGTGGAAATCAGGGGTAAGAATGTCTTGTAATCACAGGTCACTTTTTCATCACTTATGCCCTGGTGTACAGTAAACATAAGTGAACTCAAAAACTAACATGTATCATAAGAATTATTAAACAAGCTTTTTGACTGCTAAATAAAAAATATTCTAGATGTTTGTCCAAAAGCCCTGACTCAGAGTCAGGATCAGAGTCTGATAAAATAAGGAGCTGCTGGTCTCTAATACCTGCTCTACAGCCTCTATATTTACCTGGTATTGTTTTCATATCCAGCCTACCAGATATGGGCTTCAAAGGGATGCCCGCATAAGAGTCTGGCATGCCGACAGAGCCTTTGAAACCCAACACTGTTATGTGATGTTGTTGGGGCGACTGTCTATCATCCTGACGCACTCATAAACAAGCACCCCCAAATAGGGGAATGCATGTGATGATGAGGACCGTTCTAACTCACTTGTTGTACACTGTATTAACAAAAGTGTAGAAGTTTGAGAAGTGTGTTTATTAATAC
Source organism: Sander vitreus (assembly GCF_031162955.1). Classification (NCBI taxonomy): domain Eukaryota; kingdom Metazoa; phylum Chordata; class Actinopteri; order Perciformes; family Percidae; genus Sander; species Sander vitreus. The sequence continues at coordinate 1,112,808 of NC_135871.1, read as the reverse complement.
GTCACAGTTGTACTAACTTTGTAGCCACCTGCTGTTTGATGAATATTCCCCATCTGGTTTAGATTTCTGGATTCGGGAGGAGAATACGAGAAACTAGCTTTACACAGAATAGTGTGTGTGTGTGTGTGTGTGTGTGTGTGTGTGTGTGTGTGTGTGTGTGTGTGTGTGTGTGAAGGCTGCCTTTCCCCCTTTTTATTATACATAATTTCGGTTCATATGACAAATTCTCATTTGAAGTTTATAAAATGACATAGGCCTATTTATACCCTGTGTACATGTACATGGTTATTTTGAAAAACGGAGACATTTCCCTTTGTTTGTACCCTTCGTTTACACAGAAACGGAGAATTCGCCTCTGAAAACGAGTCTTTCTAAAATACTCCGGCCAGAGTGGAGATTTTGGAAAACTTTGTTTACACGTTTGCATTTACGTTTGCATTTACAGGAACGTTTGCCTCGTTCCTGTGCCAAAGACGCCACGTCCCAGTGGCCCTCAGGACTACAGACCAGTGGCTCTGACGTCCCACATCATGAAGACCTTCGAGAGGCTCGTCCTGGAGCAGCTAAGGCCTATGGTCAGGCCCTTCACTGATCCACTACAGTTCGCCTACCACCCCAGCCTGGGAGTTGAGGACAGCATCATCTATCTGCTGAACAGAGTCTACACTCATCTGGACAAGCCTGCGAGCACTGTGAGAGTCATGTTCTTTGACTTCTCCAGTGCTTTCAACGCCATCCGTCTGGCTCTACTGGGTGAGAAGATGACTGCGATGCAGGTGGAGGCCCCCATCGTGTCCTGGTTTGTTGATTACCTGACGGGCAGACCACAGTACGTACACCTATAGAACTGTGTGTCTGACAGGGTGGTCAGCAACACTGGGGCCCCACAGGGGACTGTCCTCTCTCCCTTCCTCTTCACCTTCATCACCTCAGACTTCAACTATTGTCCTGCCACCTTCAGAAGTTTTCTGATGACTCAGCAATAGTTGGCTGCATAGAAAAGGGTGATGAGAATGAATACAGGACTGTTGTGGGCAACTTTGTCACTTGGAGTGAGTTGAACCATCTGCAGCTCAACGTGACAAAAACGAAGGAGCTCGTAGTGGATCTGAGGAGGGCGAAATCACCTGGGACCCCTGTTTCCATCCAGGGGGTCCCTGTGGACACTGTTGAGGAGTATAAGTACCTGGGGGTGTACTTAAATAATAAGCTGGACTGGACAAGAAACGCAGAGGCTGTCTGTCTTCTTCCCTGTCACATGCTGGGGCAGTGGGATGAAGGTCGCAGACACCAACAGACTGAACAAACTGATCAGGAGGGCTGGTGATGTCGTGGGGGAGGAGCTGGACACACTGACGACCGTGGCTGAGAGGAGGATGCTGTCCAGGCTTCAGTCCATCTTGGATAATGTCTCACACCCTCTCTATGACACACTGGCCCAGCAGAGGAGCACCTTCAGCAGAAGACTCCTCTCACCCAGATGCACCACAGAGCGCCACAGGAAATCGTTCCTGCCTGTGGTCATTAAACTTTACAACGCCTCCCTCGGAGAGTCACACAGCCCCTCTCAGTAATCGTCTCAAATATAGAAAATCACTTCTTTTTTTTTGCACTCTTTGCACATTAATACTGTATATTTGATAGTTCATATATTACAACTGTAAATTTGTTTTAAATTTGTAAATTTGTTCTTATATATATATATATATATATATATATATATATATATATATATATATATATATATATATAGCAATGCTAGCAGTAGCTGCTCTATTTAAATGTAATTGTATTTTCCAGATCCAGAGTATTAATGTTGCTCTTTCAGTGTAGCTCACCCTATGCTTACCCGGGCAGGTGGTAGGTTCCCGTTAGGTGAGGCTGAGGTCTTGAAGTGCCTTCAGAAGGGGAGAAGAGGGAAGCAGTTGCCAGCTTGCTGTTGTTCCAAATAAGTAAAAGTTTAAGGACTCAAAGGTGTAAAGGGAGGGGAATTAAGAATTATTTTTGGGAGATATTTGTTTCTGTATCCTTCAAATTTTCTCATTTTTGTGGCCGAGATGACAGTAGACCCAATTATCTGATCTACTTTTTAGAACTGACATTTTACGATATGTTAAACGGTCTAGTTAAACTTAGACCTGTAGGACATACTATTGCAAAATGCAACATATGTTTACAGCACAGTTTTGGGTAATACCTTAACCTTAAAACTACAAATACACATAATGTGAAAGGCCTGACTAGTGATGAACCAACAGTGATCACCAACTCCACAGTTTGCCTTTTTTCGCCTCTTTTAGCTCATTGTTTTAGTTTCATGGCCCACCACATTGCTTACAAATGTTACAAATTTTGGGTGGTGTTGGGCAGCAGCAGCAGCTTGTTTTCAGTGAAAAAGTACACCCACTGTACACTACCTGCCACCAGGCAGACAAAGTTTGAAACTAGGTGGTGAACATAGTGGAGCATTTAGCAGCTTAAGAGCCAGGTATTTTTCTTTAAAAGTTGGAGGAGACCAAACAAAAGCTAAAAGAAGAGTTAGCAGGCATTCAGAGCTAAAACACTGCTCTGAAATAAAAATGTGCACGGCATTGCACTGGTGGGGGTGTATTGTTAAAGGTAGCAGTGAGACAATGAAATACAATACAGGGAGCCCAGTTGAAGAAACAGATTAATGTGTTTGAATGAGGGCTGTAAAAATGATCACGATAATTACGAATTAATGCATATCCCTTTTAACACCACTAATTCTTTTTTTTCTGACGTGCGGAATAAATAAATGCCAAAAACAAATAAAAGGCTCTTTTAAGAGCCACGCGCTTAATCTAAAGAGAGACTTCCCGTTCTCACTAACAGGCTTTATTGCTTACATTTTTAACAAAATCAATGATAATTAAAAAGCAGCTCAAGACCACTCAAAAGACCACCCAAAAAAAGAAACCAAGCCCCTCGAGCAGAAATGGAGAAAGAAAATACCCTTCCAGATGGTTCTCATCACAAGACTGAAGTCATTTCCATATACTGTCGATGTGAACTGACAATCGTGTGATTAATCACAATTAAATATATTAATCGATTGACAGCCCTAGTCAGATGCTTATCAGATGCAAAAACACTGCAGTTTGTAATACTCACAGGCAGGATTTTTACAACTCTTCCTGTTATCAAGGCAGCAATTATTTTATCTTCAATGTCATGATTGCAAGATAAAGAGTAGAACTATGCAGTTCATGTTACAAAGTAAACTTCCAGGAATCTGTGCATCTATTTGATTGGCCAATGCAGCACCCTGCTGTGTTGTTTTTCCAGGGAGCCACCTGCATGGGCACCCCCATAACACTGACGGACTGGCTCTAATCAAATGAATGAGAAGGCTCTGTTTTTTCATGCAGGGCTCAAGTCTGCGTAAACACGGCTCGAAAAATGGACTTACAGTCATCAGGTGGACTCTAGTGTATATCGTCGGTGTTTCATTTACGGGATAGTTCCGGTACCACCGGATGTCCCTCATTGTCGGCCAGATGTCCCTCACCTTCCACTCTCTTTGTGTGCAGCGCTGTGGAGATAGGTCTGGCATTGCGAAACTAGGGAGACTCAACACAACTCCAAATGAAAGCTGCAGGTTGAACAGCGATGAACGGGCCCTCGCACCTTCCTGCACGTCGGGGGGTACAGACTGGACGCCGGCTGAAGTGGTTGTGGATTCCTTTGACAGTCGGACACTGCGTGCAAGATTCAGATGTTATTTGTGGCTTGTGGCTCGGATGAGCCATTAACAGATGATTCCTATTCAACTCTATAGCACAGTGTTAATATCTATAGCAGCAAGGACACACACAGCCCCCCCCCCTCCACTGTATTCACAGCCAGCACACAACATTTCTGTTCTGAGTTGTAAGCAGTGTATAACCTGCAGCATAAAACCGAAATGGCATGAAACAAATGCTTAAACATTGTAATCAATTTCAGCATTTTTATTTTAGCAAGTAAACTAAATGTCAATATAATAATTGCAAATGATTATGTTATCACACAACAACAACAATACGTCCCCTCAGCAGTTATATTTGTCTCTATATCTCCCCCCTTCCCAGTATGTCTAAAGACCTTTAGCCCCTCAAAAATGTATTTCATTTGCATTAAACAACAATTTGGATTGGGTCTTCTCTGACCGACTGCCGAGTGCCCGGTCCCTAATAAATGATAATGTTGCTCTGTAACTGCTGGGTGTCTGTGTGGGCATCTGCTTACTAACACGTTATAGCTACAACAAATTTATGAGGCGATAAAATGTCCATGTGTTTCACAGTTTGCTCCACTGCCCCTAAGTGGAGCAAAAATACATGAATTAATAAAGCTTTAAATGTACTTTTAGTAATTTCAATAATTAGGTTCAAAGGTTCAAAGACCAGTCTAACATGTTTCAAACTACAGACACCATGTCCACAGATCTGGATAAATAACCCCGGTAAGTAATGTTATCATAATAATAAGATGTGATTGTTAAAATGATGAAAATAATACCCAGGTCGTAAAATAATGGAAAAGATGTCGTCCTCCAATGTCAGTTGCCTCCACATGGTTCTCATGGCAGCCTCTGACTTATTGAGGCATGATGTCAAATGCCTCAGTTTGATGGTGTGAGAAAGTGTTTCAGGATTTCCAAAGTAGATTGGTGGTTCACATTACATTGTGCAGTGTGTATCCAGGATAGCACGACAGTCAGTGATACCCTAGACTGTGGTTAATACTGACAGCAGATGCTACCAGTCTGAGAGAAAAAGAGCCACATCTGCGTCACTTCTCATCTTCCCCTTCATCTTTTCTTCTTTGAAAGAAAACCCCGGGGCTCACTCCAGTGTTTGGCTCGGAGGCAGTCACGTACCAGTTTACCAAGCCTGACTTCTTCAAATTTAAGCAAGCATGTATCAGATTTCCATGTTACTCCTGCTAAAACTACAATTTTCACTCACTTTTTAATTTAAAAAATGAGTGAAAATTGTGAAAAAAAAGTGTATTTTCCAAAATGTATTCCTTTAAACATTTACTCTCAGCTGATTTGCTGCCAGACAGGCTGGTGAGAAAATATAGAGAGACAATATCCCTTAAAGTGCCCATATTATGAAAAAATGTGGGGTGTTATTTTGTGTCTCTGGTGCTTCAACATGCATACAAACTTGAAGAAAAAAAAAAGCATCCATGCTGTTCTGAGTGAGATACTCAGTCTCCGGGTGAGCTGGTCAAAATCGGCACGGCTTTTTACATCACTAGCCGAACCGAGGTGGCTAACCGTAGCATGCTAGCGCTAGCATGCTAGCTTGTTCTGGATGGCAAAACACTGCTACAACACACACTAGTTCACCATAATCTACAAAAGAACTACTTCCATGTCCCTGTTCTGCAGGTATTCCACGCAAAGTTGGAAGTGCGCCCTCATTTAGAAGAAGTCTCCCGGCTAATCCTGCCTTGTACTACTGAAGTTGGAGAAACAGCTAGCTAGCTCATGTGACCCTTACCTAGCTACTGAGCATGTGCGACTGCCAACAAAGATGTTCCAGCAGTGAGAGGTCTCACTCTGTAGCTAAAACAGAGACCTGAACACAGGGTGAAAAGAGGAGCTGCAGCAATGTGCAGTACAACAAAAATATGGTGTTTTTTGAAAATTAAACCACATAAACCTATTCTGGTACAACCTCTAAACACAATTATGAACCTGAAAATGAGCACAATATGAACACTTTAAATCTGTTAAAAATCTCAACCAGTCCTTGTCTCACAGATGTCCATGCTGTATAAATATATACGTATATACATCAAGGCAAACCTGAGCCAGCCTACAAAGGGTTGGTAAATACATCTGACAACTATGAAGAGAAGCAGAGTTAAGGAGGGGGTGCCATGTCTGTTGCTACACATCCTCCCCCGTCCATCTAGGCGTACTCTGCCACTCCTCGATTCCTAACTGTAAGCTTCATCAAAGAGGATAGTTTTAAGCTTACTCTTAAATGTATAGATGGTGTCTGCCTCCCGAACCCAGACTGACTCTGAGAACTACAAGTAACTCTGCAGACCAGAAATCCAAAAGAAATAGAACAGAATAATTTGCTTTCACTGCAATGCTTGATCTGCGGTGTGAAATTGGCAAAAATCTAAAAATTTAATATTAAAACACATTTCCAGGACAAGCACACTGCTTTTTCCGAAAACTATCTGGGAAATCTCCTGACTCCACTACTGCTAGTTTTGTGGCAGCTCAGGAGATAGTAAGGTGTGGAAAGCTGTACACGACAGTGAGTACATGAAAGAATCATTCATTAAAATATCAAAGCATCTAGTCTTAGACTTATAAAACTGTATTGTAATTCTCCAGATATGCTCTGCAAAGAACTTCAAAGACAGCACCATAAAAATGGCAACAAACATGATATTAATGGATGCTTACTTAGACCTATTAGTATATTTATAGATTAAAATAGACTGTGTTAGCTTCAAAATAAGGCTCCAATATCTTTTGCGGCTCATGACAAGAGTTAAAAAAAAAGATTGGGTCAGAAATGGCTCTTTTCATAGTAAAGGTTGTTGACCCCTGCCCTAAATCATGTGAAGCCATGCGGTGGGAAAAAGCAAAAAAAAAGAAGTATAATGACAATAACCGGACAAGCAGTGAGAAACATTTGAATTGTCCTTTAATTCTATTTTCATTTGCATGTTCTCCAGTATACAGGTCAATGCCATACCCAGCAGTAGCTTCATTAGGTGACACAGGGTAAGTGCTTTCGCAGACTGCCTCCCTGTTCACTGCTGCTGGGAACATGGAGCTCTGGCTCACCAACAGACATCTGTATTTGTATGAGGGCTATTCTGTACTGTATGTCACAGCAGTAAATTATCCCTTTTTATTTTTCACATATTTACCGTGGTCACAATGCTTTGCCAACCCATGGTGCTGCACGTTATGATTTATGAGCATGACTTCTTTACCAGATGGATGCTTGACTGCTGTAGGATCCTACCTGCTGCAGTTCTGGCCACATCTCAGATTATTGGAGCCGGTACAAACCACTCCGTCATAGTGTGTGTGTGTGTGTGTGTGTGTGTGTGTGTGTGTGTGTGTGTGTGTGTGTGTGTGTGTTCACATGTGTATTCTGCCCTCTTGTACCAAGGAGCAGCACGTTGTTAGATAACTTATAACATGAGTCTCTATCTTGTGGATGGTGTTTGATGTACCGGCTTTTCATAAGAAGCAGATGGTTGAGCGAGCAGAGATATTTCAATACTTGAGGATTAAAGACATGAGGTAAATCATGTGGGTTGCAAAATGTAACAGTATTGTATTTATATTGTACCCAAAAATCACCTTCTGTTTTCAGCTGCAGTAATACATGTATTGAATTGCAACTGCCGATAACTTGAAAACAGCTTTCTGCTGCATTTAAATGAAGTCAGAAATGTGCTTTCCATTGGATTACTAAAAGTTAAAATGCACATTCGTAAAATTCACTTTTACAGAACAGAAGGAGTTTTTTTTTTTTTTATGGCTTGCTATACATTAACAATGAATGTAACACTATGTTTTATAGAGGGATATATTGAGTGCTGGCAGAAAAGAGGCTCAGCTCATAAAATGAAATTGGGCCATGACAGCACACTGTTGAGCCTATCATCACTAATTACTCAGTGTCATGGAAAATCGGATGTCTTTAGGAAACATGCTGTCAACACCTTGGATGCTGTCCGATGGACAGAAAATCAGGCTCTTGTTCAAAAATCTGTGACACTCAAAGAGTGTTGTTCACAGGCAGGGAAGCACTCAGCATTAACTCATTTTACATGCCAGGTGGGCAGTTTGCCTCTCCAAGCAGCTGTGAAGTCTGCTCCAGTAATGAATTTGCACTTTGCAAGACGTTGTTGGTGTAAACAGAGCATATCCTTTGTTGTGGTGTCTGTGGAATGGAAACAACAATCCCCCTCAGTGGCTCTGTGCTGAGTCCCATTTGGGAGCAGAGCGGCATCATCCTGTGAGCTGGATTTCAATTCATGTGACTGAAGAGGATTATCAGAGTGTTGCCGTAGACATCATAGAAAAAAATTGTTGCTTCATCTGACCATGATGAGTCAGAGAAGGTCAACAAGGATTATTCAGCAACATGAATATGGAACTTCAAAACGTGCTTTACGGGGTCACAGCGACATTTCTAGAAAATATATGGACGTTTCATTTCCGGGATTGCTCCGTTGCCGCTGGAAATTCCGCCAGATGTCCCTAATTTTAGGCTGGATGTCCGTCCCCTTCCTCTGTCTCTGTGTTGGCGTTCTAACCTCTGGTGGATTTGTGAGGACTATGGTTAACTGCTCCTCAGATCTCTGCAGGGTAAATCTCCACAGGGAGTTTTCTGTTGCACGACTAAAACTACTTTTGAACTTACACATGTTCCACCAAAACAAGAGGCTATTTGGCAGAGGCACCATTGCTTCGTGCGGAGCTTAGTGCCGCCCAAGACAATTGTGATTGGTTTAAAGAAATGCCAATAAACCAGAGCATGTTTTTTTCTTATCTAGGAATGCTATGTGGAGTAGCCAAATCCTCCTCCGCAGCGCTGTGAAGGAAGGTCTGGCAATGTGTGACCTTAATAACTCCGCCCCTACTCGGCCAACACATTTCCTAGTTTCCTCTCTCCTTCCATGATTTCCTCGCGTCTCTCCAGTGCTTCCTTGATGGGAGAGACTAAGACCCGCAGAAGGGAGGGAAGTGGAGGAGCCGGGGATGCAATTTAAGGGAGTGAGATCCAACACATCCTTACACATGGACAACATTATAGGTCCATTTCCAATTTTGAGTTCACATGTAAATTTTGAGCTGCTTGCATAATTGACAATGTTCTGGAAGAGGACGGGCTGACTTTTAAACATGGATTAGGTAATCCAGGCTAACATGATGCTAGCCATCCAATCCCATTAATTCCCATTCCAATTTGTTAATTTCAAATGACTGTACACTCTCGTTTTAAAATAAATGAATAAATTACCTGTTTACTGATTATATAGTGTTCAAAAAGAAAAACTTCCCATAATGTCATGATTAAATGACCAATGGTCTTCGGCTCCATATCTCTTTTGCTCATAGTGTCCCTGGCTAAACTTCAATTGGTCCATGTACACATTTCATTGTTTCGATATTTATTATGTTAATTAAGTTTTATTGTAAAATTTAAATATTATTATTATTAAGTATTGTGGAAAATTAAATGTAATAATTAAAAAAACATCTTCAGGATTTCTTGTTCTCGCTCAAAGTATCAATATATCAATATGTGTTCTACTCGTAGGAAAGTCATTTCCAACAGAAAATGAGTTCATGTATGAGGTTCATCTTGAAACATTTTGCTGAAAATCCAGCTTGCTGGATGAACTGCACTTTTCTTTCCAGAATAACTAAAAATAACGGATTTGCAGTTCACAGCCGAGGAGACCGACGTTCTCGTCAGGGCCGTAAAAGACGGCATTGTATGGGGATGGGAGAAACCCACCCAAATTAGCTTTGGTTAAACAGGCATGGGAGGGAATTGCCACAATTGTTTCCACGGCTGGCATCCCCAGGACATCAAACCAGTGCCGCAAGCACTACGACGACGTCAGAAGACGGGGGAAGTCCAAGCTTGCTGGCAACAATCGGACACGCCGTATAACTGGAGGTGGATCTGCCTCTACTCAGGACCCGACGCCAGCAGAGGACATCGCTGCGTCCACCCTCAATACTGAAAGCGTTGACGGATTTGGGGGCTTGGAAATCAGCACCCAACCCGATACACTAGCTGTCCAACCCCAAGGTACACTTACAAATCAAGTTCACATACATAGAGATTTCTCATGAAAATCTTTTTAATCATTATTGACATGAAATAAATGTAACACAACCATACAATAAATCAAAACAATGTAACACAGCTTCGCAGGAAGAAGACCCTGGGCTCGGGAGCAGTGCGCACGGGCCGAACAGTGCGCATGGGCCAGCTGAGGAGGGAGCAGCGCAACCACCAAGGTGCAGAGGATCCAGACCCACTACACGCCATGGCAGCATCGTCAGACCGGAGGACTACCCATTCCTTCACCTCCAGCAAACCGGGTTTTACATGCTGGAGTGGGAGCTGTCCGGGATGGGGCAAAGTATAAATGCTCGTCTTGACCGGGTGGCGATGTTGCTGCGACCTCTCGGCCACATCTCCTCAAGTCTGGAGAGGATTGCTGCAGCCAGAGAGAGCGTGGGCCTCCAAACGCACCATCTGCTCCTGTTGTGCCCCTTCCTCCTCCCCCCACTCCATCTCCGTCCACCCTCACGTGTCCAATCCCACCGCGGCGCTCGTCGCATGCCTATCAGAGGAGGGGGAAATAATTATTCTGTTTAAATTTCCTCAACTTTTCATTTTCCGTTTGTGTTTTTTTTGGTTCAGTTACGAATAGTTTGCTATTGATTTTTCTTTTTGACAAAATGTAAATAAAGAAATGTCACAAAGACATACTTTCCGATGTTTTACGCTCACTCTCACTGAATCACGAGGTCATGAATGATTGGTGATATTTTTGCAATGTAGTCTAACATTAGACCTCACTACAGACGATGCAGCTCTTTTGTCAGATAAGCTCTCCTCTCCCGTGCTGCTGCTGGGGCATTTGGGTTAAAGCAACACTATGTAACTTTTCCCGCATCGGTACCCCTACAGGTTGGACGCGGAATTGTCCATTACATTACATTGTGCAAGTTTGCCAGATCAGGACACCTCGGATCTGTAGTTGGAATGAACTGGACAATGTAATGTAATGGACAATTCCACTTCCAACCTGTAGAGGGACCGAAACGGGAAAAGTTACATAGTGTCACGATTGTGAGTTTCTGTTGTTAGTGTTTCCTGTTTTATTTTGTAGTAGTCTGTTTTCTCCCTTGTCTTGTTTTACTTCCTGTCTTGTGTTTTCCCGCCGTATGATTGTCTGCCCCGCCCTGATGTGTTTCACCTGTTCCTGATTCCTTGTGTCACCTGTCCCTTGTTTAACCTCGTTACCCTGCGTATTTAGTCTCTGTGATGTTTTTGTCTCTGGTCGGATTATTTCGTTCTGTTTGCTGTCGTGTTCCCTGTCGTGTATTTCCTTGCTGTGTGGATTATTATTCAAAGTAAGTGTTTTCCTGCCTATAATAAATCTCTTTAACTGCATTTGGGTCCAAGCTTTGCCTACATTCACCTCAGCCGTGACACATAGTATTGCTTTAAGTGGCATTGGCACATGCAGTTCAACATCACGTCTCCTTAAGTCCTCTAATATTTACTCATTTATGTCATCAGCACATCCATGATTCATGGAAATGTTGTGTAAAACACAACAAGCCACAAAGAATGCTGTGACTTTTTGAGGACTGTACTGTACAGTGCCTCCTGACCTATCCAAACATCTGAAGCACATTTTCAGTATGCCGAATGTTCGTTCAATTACACTGCATGTTTGTGTGTGTTTTCGATTAAACAGCATTTCACACACTGTTGCTGGCATACTAAATGGTCTCATCAGCCATGTCTTTAACAGATAGCCGTTGTCCCCTAACAGCCACCCATCCAAGGGGGGATTCCCCTCGAAGATGGCAGGAATGGCAGAGTTTGCCAGTATAAATGTGTTGTGGCCTGAGCCAGGGTAATTCGCAAAGACGTGGGTGATTTTACAAGTAGCATCGCAAATGACTTGTACGTTGATTGAATGGGTTGATGTATATCAGTGCGTTTTCTGATGGGGCACGTAGCTGCACATGGGTGCAGTCTATAGCACCAAGGACACCAGGGAACCCATACTTTACCCAAAACGACTGCTTCGCTCTTTCCTGGCTGTCAGGTGTGACGGGGAATTGGATGTATTCCCCAGCATGTCAGACTAGACCTGATAGAAGACGCATAGAAATGCAGTGCCGCTGTAACTTTCACTGCAACGGGGAAGGCATATGGACAGGGTGCATCAGTCCCCAGCTCATCTGCCAGGAGATGGCAGACATCTGTCACAGCCTGACAGGTCAGGCGTAGCTTACGCCTACATTCCTCCTTACTGAGGGAGAGAGAGGTCTGTCTGGGCCAGTAGACCCTCTCCCTCCTGCGTCTAATTCTCTGTCCCAAGACGTACTCCATCTCACTGTGCAATAGAAAAATTATGAGCAAGCGCAACTTAACTGGTAAGTTTTGTCAGGTGTCCTTATAAACCTATGTGTCTTGCCACTATTGGCCACACAGGTTAGTTTGATCCGTCATTACTACCATTAGCCTGGATAATTTGGGTAAATGTGTACGCTAGATTTATGCCTATTTTTTCACATCTTCATGGACACCACAATGATTTCCCTCGTGTGGTAATATTTTTCCTTATAATTATGTATGGTTTGCAAAAATGGAAACGCAATGGAGAAGCAAAGTGTATGCACGTTGTGCACATGCTACATTATGGCCAAGCATGCGCCCTTAAAATAGCATCTGAATAACGCGCCACTGATTTAGACTAGGTTTTTCCTGGTCTGTGGCGGAATTGTTTTCTGAAACAGCAAAATAGCACCAGGGAACGTTTGCGCCGGAACACGCCTCCTCTTTTTGCTGAACCTCCCCCGGGAGCGCAAGTTCATTCCCTAATTTACCGACGTGCGTCTGTGGAGGGAAAAGTCCGCTGTGCGTCGGGTGCAAAATAGGAATGATACATGCGTTGGTGTACAAAGTCAATTGCGCTGGGTGCAAGATAGGGCCAGATAGATAGATAGATAGATAGATAGATAGATAGATAGATAGATAGATAATTAAGCTACAAACAAACGTTTTGAAATGAGACAGTAGGAAAAGCGAGTAACTAATACAATGAATAATGGCTGAATGGCATTTAGCTGCTTCAGTTTCAGGATCCTGGTACTGTGCATGCTGGCTCATTGTCACACTGTAATGGTTTACTGTCATCCTTAAATAGAACAGAGCCATTGTTGATGTCATTAGTAGGCTAACACATGGTGAAAATGTCTGCTGTGAAAACTAAATTAAAACCCTTGCCAGGAAACCATATAGTACAGATTGTTTTAGCAGGGAGGTGTAACTAATAACATTAATGATGGCTGTTATTCATGTAGATGTGCCAGTGAGCCAGCATTCACAATGGAACTCTAAATGGAATGGAGCTATTTTCATTAATGAGTTAGGTTGTTTTCACACCTCCCTCATTTCAAACGAACCCTGGAGCATTTGGTCTGATAGTCTGGTTCATTTGGGCCGGTGTGAAAGCTCATCCCAACTCTGGTGCGGATCAAACAAACAAACTCTGGTCCACTTAAAAACGGGGGTCTCGGTTCGCTTCCAAGTGAACTAGAGTTCGGTTCAACTCAGTCCGAGCCAAATACAGGAAGTGAACCAAAAACGGAGCATTTACTAGCCTGCGGTTTCAACCTTGCACACAATTTACGGACTTATATGATATTTAAGGGATGATAACTTTCAGATCCATAAGCTGTTCTGAGCACACATCGCTGGTCGTCTGTGTGACATCATCATCTCTCTCTCTTTCACTCGCTGTCTGTCAGCTGCTCATTGTTCACCTTCTTCTAAAATATTAGAAACACTAAAGCAGAACCAGAAAACCCAGGACATTATAAATGTGGTGTTGCTCCATTATTTATGAGAGCAGAAGTGTCAGCGAGTTTCAGATATTCTGTCCAGTAAACAAGTGACCGATCGACCGTGTGACGTGTGTTTACAGTGTTTGGTGCACTGGACAAAGTGCAGCGTGAAAGCAAACCCAACCAAATGAAAAATGCAAGAATGTTGTAAATTCACCCCCAAATCGCACAGAGTCCACCGAACTATAGATATGAGAGCGCCCTTAGTCACACCTGTGTTTGACTAATCAAAATGTCTGCAGTGAGATCAGTCTAAAGTCCTCCTCGTATCAATCAGATACAGTATATGGCAACATACTGCATTTGTAAGGAGGGTTATTTTCACAGTCTGGTCTTTAAAGTAGATCCCTATCGCACAGGACGGCTGACCAGAGACCAGCTGCTGTTTATATATGATAATATCTTCTACAATCTGAACACTGTTCGCTTTGAACTGGACCTGAATGTGACTCCAGTGAAATGTGCATTGCACAATTTGCAAGTAGACCTGAAGGGGTGAGTGAAAGCACAGCCTGGACAAGGATACTAAATGGATGGAGAGGTTGTTTTGTATTTCTTTAATAGTAATTATTCAAATATTCATGACAAATATTCATAATAGATTTTTTTAAAACATGTTATTTTCTGAATAATAGTTTCTTTTGGTTATGGATATTATTTCAAGTTGGGATTTGAGACGAGGAGTGGTTGTTTACCAAACTTTCTCCCCGTATTCCCCATTTGAACAAACAAGCATATATTTTGCATATGCATATTTTTCTCTTTTTTTAAATTCAATTGTTGATGGTGTAATTGTCGTAGGAGTTTGCAGTCTGACTCAGTTATTGATTGTTTGTTGCAGCCTGTGGCTCGAGTATAAAGATGTTGTTTCATACTGTGAGTTTGATGCCTGACAAAGGTCTTTGACATTTTCAATAAAACCTTCTGTGAGCAGGCTAATTGGCGGTGTACCACCGTGAAATTCAATACTTGCTTTTATATTTCTACGGTAAAATAACTTTTACTGAGTACACACATGCCTATTTTTATAATGGGTGGTGATGTGTGCTTCCAAACACCCCATCTTTTACAGGAACAGGAAATAGTGCAGATGGTATGGGTATGTAATGTGTTGCCAAGTTTAAATGCCAGCACTAAAAATACACAGCTGGAATGCAGGACTTGGCAACAGGGACATGTTGGTGGCCGGGCTTTGTCGCCACTCTCAGGGCCTATTTATACACAAGAGGGCCGTCAGACCGAAACCTGAAGCCGGCTCCTTGGTTCAGCGCCGCTTTAATCTTCTATTTTGCTCTGAGAGAGTTTTCGGGGGATACTTGCAGAGGCTCCAAGAGCAGATGAGAGGGGGATTTGGGGGCGCTATTCCTGGGGTCCTTGGGGAGAGTCTTCTAAGTAGTTTTTTTTTTTTTGTCTGCCAGGCAGCATTGCTCAGTTGTCTGGTGGCTATTAATACCTGATATATGTATCCAGGACTGGACTGTACAGCAGATCAGCTTGTTCTAACTTCAAACTTCACTTTCTGCTCCATCTCCTCCCCTCTGAGATGACTCCTGTCATTTAAATGAGATGGCAAGACTGTCCTCCCAAGAAGAATACCAGTATCAGACGCTTCAGGAAAAAACAAAATCAATTCCAAGGACAACGTCCTCTAGTGGCCATATTATGATGGGAGCAAAGGAAGAAGTCAGATGACGTTTGTGACGAGGTCTGCATAAGGAGGGGGTCATGGTTCATGGTTGGATTAATGAAACATAAGTCTATATCAACAATGTTTCATTTCTGGGATTGTTCCATCGAATGTCCGTCATTTCGGCTGGATGTGCGTCCCCTTCTTCTGTCTTTGTGTTGGCGTTCTAAACTCCAGTCGATTTGTGAGGACTATGGTTAACTGCTCCTCAGATCTCTGCAGGGTAAATCCAGACAGCTAGCTAGACTATCTGTCCAATCTGAGTTTTCTGTTGCACGAATAAAACTACTTTTGAACGTACACACGTTCCACCAAAACAAGTTCCTTCCTGAGGCTATTTAGCAGAGGTACCGTGGCTCTGTCCAGCACTTAGCACCACCCAAGACAATTGTGATTGGTTTAAAGAAATGAACCAGAGCACGTTTTCCTCCCATCCAGGAATGCTGTGTGGACTAGACAGACCTTCCTCTGCAGCGCTGTGGAGGAAGGTCTGGCAATGCGAGACTAATGAAACATCAATACGGACAGTCAACATAGTTTATTAGCATGACCAGGACCCTTTCATTAGTTTAACTTTAACCATGAATTTATCATTGTAACTATAACGTCACTCAAACCACAATTTTTATTAACCTTAAGAAAGTA
Source organism: Sander vitreus (assembly GCF_031162955.1). NCBI lineage: Eukaryota > Metazoa > Chordata > Actinopteri > Perciformes > Percidae > Sander > Sander vitreus. The sequence continues at coordinate 1,096,801 of NC_135871.1, read as the reverse complement.
CTAGGGCTGGGTGGTATATTGATATTTTAAAGTATATCGGTATAATATCAAACAAGATATGGGATGAGACAATACTGTTAATATTGCTATGGTTTAATAGGGTGTTGAATAAGACATTTTTTCTGTAAAGCCATGTCAGAGTGTTTGCATTTCTCCTCTGCAATATCTCTCACACTCTCCACGCAGGAGGTAAAGATGTGGTCCCTGTTGCAACAGTGGAACAAGAAGGCTTTAAAAAGCTGCTAAAAACTAGTAACCAAAGATAGCAGCCCCGTGATAACTACAACAGAGAAGCACTGCCAGAAATGTACACTAGGTCAGATAGAACCTTACTGACCGGCACGCAAAAAGTGACGCGTTTCACGCTGACAACAGATATGTAGTCAAGCAGAACATGCCAGCCATATATGACTTTGACAGTACACTTCATTCAAGACAGATGAAAACTGCATGTCTCCAAACCTGCTATTTTCCGCAAACTCAAACTGGAGAGCATATAGCTGAGGCCCTGCAGGATGCCTTTACAAACTGAAAGCTCAACAAAAAGAGAGGTTGCCATAACTACCGATAACAGAAGCACCGTTGTTAAAGCGAAACAGTGGCTGAGGATGCAGTGCTTTGGTCATCGACTTCATCAGGCTACTGGTGAGTGTAGTGGAGGAGTATTCAGATATTTTACTTAAGTAAAAGTACGAAAGTATAAAAATCTAAAAATACTTAAAGTAGCAAAAGGAAAAGTAGCCTACTCATTGTGCAGAATGGCCCAATTCCAATAATATATATTATTGGATTATAATTAGAACTGCATTTATGTTCATCACTTTAATGGTGCATCTGGTAAAGGTAGAGCTCATTTTTATATATAATGCTGGGTAGCTTGTGAATTTCATCAAGGGATACATAAAGTGTTATCTTTATATCTATAATAATTTATTTGTTGATTATATTTTGTGTTAATAATCAGAATCTGCAAAGTAACAGTAACTAATGTCAAATAAGTGTAGTGAAGTAAAAAGCATAATATTGTGTTAAAAAATGTAGTCAAGCAGAAATATTAAGTAGCATACGATTAAAAAAAGTACACGCACCTGAAAATCAGCTCTTGAACTCAGTTATATTTCACAACTGCTGTATGCTGGTTATAGATAGTCAGCCATAACAAAACTCTTTTTGTGACATACCTTGTTGTGCATATATACTCCAGTATGATATTTATTATTTCTATTTTTATAGAATTATCAAATTCCATGAATGCATAAGCACACTTGACCAATAAAGTTGATACTTAATCTGATTCTTATTCTGACAGGACATGGCATGGATGACAACCGCATCACTCGGGCCATTTCTCTGTGTAAGAGAATTGTCAGCATGTTCTCTTACAGCTGGAGAAAAAGAAGAGAGCTGGCTGAAGTCCAGATTCAGCTGGGTCTGCCGGCACGCCAGCTCATCACAAAGTCAGCCAGCCGCTGGGGACCAAGGCAGCAAATGATGGACAGGGTCCTGGAGCAGGAGGGAGCACTCTCAAAAGTCCTGTCTGCTTACAAAAAGTCCAGACATAATGTGGGAAATGAACATTTTAGATGGTAGCTTATTACATTAGTCTGAGGGATTTTAGCTGAGGGACAGAAGATCAAAGTGTCATATTATCAAAATGTCATGTTTTCCTGACAAAAGGTTAGGAGACAGTAACAGAGGGGCAGTTCTTCTACACCAGAGATCTTCAACCGTGGGTCCGCGACCCCTAAGGGGTCCTCAGAATTACTGCAAAGGGGGGCCGCCTGATTATTGTTTGATCATGTTTTTTTCTAAAATTTAAATTTTAAATTTGTCTAAAAATATACATTAACATGAATCTAACATTATTAGCAAAGTCTTTTTGCTAATAATCTTTTGCTAATTTCCACAATAATGATGATAGGCTTACCATAGGTTAGACAAGATGCCTAAACAAGAGATGGCCTTCCTCCAGGCAGAGGCAAGACAAACCGAAAGACTTCAGAGTGGTTTTCAGGACGGGTTTTTCTCCGTTCAGAAACCAGAAGAAACCAGAGAAAAATGTGACCATGAGAAGAGAGAGAAGAACAGAGAGCAGGAGCACAGACAGACTATGGTGTGTGCAGGAAATCAACACAGGGGAGGCTAGTGAAAGGCCTGTAGTTAGTGTGGTCTTCAGGCAAACATCACACACACCAACGCATTCTCATGAACGGGTTCGTATGATATCTTACAAAAATGTATGCACATACACGTAAGATATTGTACGAAACTAGGAGACCGCCAGCTGGTCACGTGACGCTGGCTGGTCACGTGACGCCAGCTACAATGGCTGGCTACGAGCTCCATGCTGCCTAGCGGCAGTTGCTAGTTGTTTAGGCCGCTACAGAGCTTCCTCCCGCTGGCTACAGACCAGAGTCCGGATCGGGCCGCATTTTGTTGTCCGAGCCCGGCCCGCGTCCGACAGAGCCGTGACTGAACCCGGCCCGAGCCCGACAGGCATTAAGATATTTATGTCCGAGCCCGACACCGTTAAAATCTCATTTTGTTCTCATACTAATGACACATGTAGGCTACGTTTTTGTGTGGAAAGCTTTTATTAAGCAGCTATAGGAAGGCATTCGGAAATGTCAACAAATGAGGTCATCAGCTCACACGGGGCAACAAGCTCACGGTAATAAGCTGTTAAAATGTGTTAAACTTTCCTGATTGCTTCTTTTCCGACCGTGATCAGAAGGGGAGACTCGTTACCTCCAGGGCCAACATTATAAAATGAATAACGTGGGGGTTAAAATCCTGTTTCTGGAGAGCAGATGAATGAACTTGGCTTTCAGTCTGGGGTTTATCTCGGACACCACACACACTGTGTACAAAACTTAAACTTAATCCACCAACTCTGCTCCGGTCGCATCTACACGTCTGCTTCCTCTTTCTCTATCTCTCTTCTGCCAACTTTCCACACACACACACACACACACACACACAGAGCTCTCTTAAAGGAGCCGTAGCACCATTTTACAACAAATGCTTTATCGCGCTGATGTGACCGAGCCCGACCCAAACCCGACCATAATTTCTAAATATCTGTCCGAACCCGGCCCGTCGGGTACCGTCAGGACCCGTCAGGCTTGGGTCGGGTATCCATGCCTTACTACAGACCTCCGTCACAGCTCGGTCGTATCAGCGGCAGTTAGTAGATGTGTTTAGTTGCTACAGAGCTTTGTGACGCCGGCTAGAGAGCTCTGTGACGCCGCATGGTGCTCCGTCGTGTCAGCGGTAGTTGATGGTCCAGTTACCCGAGAATAGATGACTTTGAGCCGGGTACAGAGCACCACGAGCTGCCGATCGTTTTGGAGGACCTTGCGGTTAAGTTTAGGCACCAAAATGACTAGTTACGTTTAGTAAAAAGATCATGGTTTGGATTAAAACCCTCCCAAGGAACACACGTTTTAGTCATGTTCTGCGTTTTTATACAGCAGCAGTCAAAGTTGTGCATATAGTGGGAAAGAAACGTTAAATACTTACGAATTATTCATAATTTGTGAGTACACACAAACACATACACTCACACAGAATAAGAAGAGTGAAAGTAAATTATGCAGCTTTAGGAAAAGTATAGATAATGAGTTGGTGTTTGGTAGACTGGGTTGTGTTTGTAGGTTTCATTTTGGTATAAATATGAATTTTGCAACAGACATCCGGGGTGTCCCGGATGTCCCGTTCAGGGGCATGTCGGTGGAGGATATGTACTCAAAGAACTGGAGTTACCTATTGTAACTACTTAATTTGCCACTGAGTGCTAAAAACCTAGGTTTCTGTGGATTTCCAAATCCACTATTTGACTGATGAGCACATCAGAGATAAAAACACTAATCAGTGAAAGATCCTGCTGAAGTGATTGGGTGGAAACAAGAGTAAAGACTTTGTGCCTGGAGGTGCACCATTGCTTTAAAGGACACTTAGCTGTTGGCTGCTGAGCTAAGTTTGATCAAAAACTTCCCCAGGCTGAAAAAGTGCTCTGATAACTTTCAGAAGTAATCCAAAATAAGGTTTGATCATTACCTAACATGAGTCATGAATGCATGGGAAAAGTGGGCCAAACAGACAGAAAGTAAACAGTCAGATAGATTTTCCAGCTGCCTCCTAATGGTGCCACCTGAGTGCGGTTTGGAAGACAACTTTTCAAGGGGCTCCTCTGCTGGGAAAGCGCTCTGAGCCCATCCCACGTGCTGCTGCTGCCGCTGGGTTTGTGACACAGGCTGGATTACTAAATGGGCTACATCTGACTTTAATTATGGCAAACATCACAAAGCCACAGGATGTTGGGAAGATCAAACACGCTGAATTGGCTTATGGGACTGCTGAAATGTGTATATGACACAGTATAGTTATGTAACAGGTAGAAAAGAAGAATTAGATTCACCAGGGAATGAGGTTGAGTGGATGTATTTGACATTAATAAAACATTAGCACATATAGGCTGGCACACATATTACAGTAAAGCTGACCAGTGCTGTCGTAATTTCCACATCATCGTTGTTCCAGAAGTGACTTGGCTCTTTGTTTGTTTACACAGATATCAAAGTAGTGGACGTTCCAGTTTAGGGTGACCAGGCGTCCCGATTTTAAATTTCATGTCCCGAGTCCCGGCAAAAGCCTGTTGGGACGCTAAAATGTCCCGGTTTACACCAACCACTATGAAATTGTCCCGGTTGTCAGCGATTACATAGCCAACGTGGTCTTATTATAGCCCGATCATTAACTAAACCCATGTAGAAAGACTCATAAAGCGTCCAGCATATGATTTTAATACGTTGTGTGTGTGTGTGTGCGTGTGCGTGTCAGTCAGTCAGTCATAGCGGTCTGCATAATCTGTGGTGCCAGCGTTACAATGTATATGTGTAAACATTGTTGCAATGCCTCTTCTTATCTGTCTCGTTTTAACCAGTCCCTCCAGGATTTCGTGGCCTTTTTTGAGATTGTTGTGGCCCAAAATGCCTGATTTTGCAGGAGCTGTCCTCAATTTAGGTCATCCTGTATATCTCCACCGTGTGTGTGTGTTTGTGTGCGCGGCCCCGGCCGCTTCAGAGAGCCGACAGGATTGTAACAGCAGCAGCGTCAGCCACTTGAGAGTGAAAAAACGTTACAGCATGCATTGATGTTAAAATGTATACAGGTTGGCAGGACGGTCTGAAATGTTCTGCACGGTCTTTCGCTGTACGTTTTGTTGGTAAATGTGAGATGTTCCAGTCACACACGTCTCGTCTTCATAACAGAAACAAGGAAATTAATTTGGCGACGTACGCAAACTTGTGCATAATGATGTACCCACCTTACCTAATGCTTTAGTTGATGTGTTGTTCATGCATGAGGTCATGAATGAGAGGCTATGAACTCATGTCAATTCCTGATGATTCATAAGATATAAAGGAATGTAGTAGCCTAATGCACAAATCATGAATTAATTCATAATTCATGTACCCTTACCGTAAAGTCTTACCATCATTTTAATTCAAGCCTGTGGTAGTTATAAATAATTCGTTTAGTGCCATGCAATGAAAAATAGTTCAGTGGGTGCATTTTCCAAAAGAATGCTTTAATTCTGAAAAATGAAGTTGGTCCCACACGAAACTCACTCAATGTCTTTTAATATTATTTCTTAGATATGTAGGCTACATACCAAGAAAATTCATGAATATTAACTGAGATACCCCATTATGTTGTGAGCAGTAGGCCTACGTGTGCTGTTGGCAAAATTGTGTCTAATCTGTCTGTCTATGTCTGACCTGGGCTGGCACATGTTCACGTTAAAAACCGTGTGCGTGCACGAGCACTACGGTCACGCTCAAAGTGTCCCGGTTTTAGTTCCGGGAAATCTGGTCACCCTATTCCAGATGATTCCGCTCATTCAGTTAATATAACCATTTACAGACACTTTATGGGAAGTTGCAATAGCACAAGGTATTTACATCGTTTTACTGCTCTGAATGATTGTCTATGCAATTGTCTTTTATGTATTGTATGTTCCTGTGTATGTCTTGTCTTTTTTAATCTGATTAGCACCAAGACAATTTCCAATCAACTATGTTGACACGGCAATAAAGTTTTGAATTGAATTACAGTGAAAGAGTAATGAATAATGGATGGATATTTATTAGCATTTTGAAAAATGGGTGCAAGGCTGCCTACAGTTAAGTATTAGTTTTGTAAAGGACTAAAAGTATATGTGTGGCGATGCCCTGAACTACTTTCTTCTACTTTTGTTGTGGTGCAGAGGCACTACTTCAAAACTGATACATACTGTGAGCCGACTTAAAGGTCTGCACATAATGATGCAGACATAATGCAAATTTAATGTGCAAATTATATAAATAAAGTACTATAAGTTACATGATGCTTTAATCTGTGGTATTTTGATGGCTGTGGTGGTGCTGTGTTGTGCTTGCAACTCTCATGTCACAGATTTGTATTTTATTTTTATTTTAGTCTACAGCTATGCTAGCAGCGTGCTGAGGCTTGAGCTAAATGCTAACATCAGCATGCGAACAAGGTCACAATGAATGTTGCTGATGTTAAGCAGGTAAAATGTTGACATGTTTAACAATATTAAACTTTAATAAGAATAAACAATAAATACAGAAAAGAAACAGAGACAAATATATACAAAATATCTGTTTTGTAGCAGTCCAGGATGGCGGTTAGTGCAAAGTGTAGTAAGTGTCAGTGACAGTGGGGGGCCGGGGGCCTTGTTGGTGAGGCTGTGGATTACAATAGTCAGTAGGATTCATCCTTTGGGGACATTCAATTCATAATGTACAAAGTGGCATTTCAATCCATCCAATAGTCAAGATATTTCAGTGTGGACCAAAGTGGTGGACCGACCGACCGACTGACTTTTTGACCAAATACAAGATCACTCAGTGAGCAGCAGTAGGCCTACTAATCCAGACTTTTGGGGTTTGGCCGAATGCCGAATCCACTAGTTAATATTCCGCCCAATCCAAAACCGAATACCGAATCCTACTGCCATCCTCAGTCCATTAAAGGCAGCTACACACCGGGCCGATAATCCGCCGTCTGACAGTCTGGCGAGGTCAGTGACTCGAGTCTGTTCGGTGTGTTCCGTGCCGTCGTCCATTGGAGGAGCTATCGACCTTCATTTTGGCCAACCTGACATGCTCAGTCGGAGACAGGGCAGTCGGGACTCACCCATAAATGGCAAGCGGGATGAGCGTGACTAAGCCTTTCAAAAAACTGAACTTTGTCGATCTGAAATGAAGACAGATTCAGCAACTGCATGGCCTATTTCTCGCTTAAAATGTTTTCAAAAACACGTTTCGGTGAACTATTTTAGTACAATATGAGATCGTATTCTGAATGAGTCGCCAGTAATGCCCGGTTGAAAAATCCAAAATCCGGAAGCAGCAGCCAGACCCACGTGACGTGTTCGTCCAATCAGCTGCCGGTTTTCGTTTTTTTGGGCGACATTACAGATTAGCGCCGCCTGCTGTTATGGAGACGTATTACATCTCATCGCTTTGGTGTGTTCCGAGGCATTTTTTTGACCAACTCGGGGAGACTGATCAGTCCAGCTGCATTTTCTACCAACGGTCAGCCGTCTGGTTGGTCTGTAACGGCCTTAACACAGTAAACACAATAATCGTCGTTTTTAACTGTGCCTGTCCTTCCTTTGCCGTACCTGAAGTTGCTGCATTTTGGCTGCTGTCTGTAGATTCCTTCATGCACAACTCTATTCTTTCGGATGTTGAAAGAATGTTGACAGCGGTGATGCTGTGTATTGTTTAGGGTCCTTGCCACCACCAGACTAATCAGCATTGCAGATTGAACATGTAGCTGGACTTGAATGGCCTTCTTTTGACTGAAAGTACTGCCAAACAACACTTTTTCTGCTCACGAGTTCCATTTTCACTTTCTCACAGCCTACTGCATTGAACGCTCCACCTACGTAAACACCTTCCCGTAATCAACGGCGTCGTCATTACGTCGACCAGCGTAGCGCGCGGAGTGCAAGCGTAGGGTAACCCTGTCAAAAAGCCAAATATTCAACCAAATCCGAAGCCGAATCCTGGATTCGGTGCATCCCTACTTATAACCATCATTAATAAATGGTAAATTGATAGCGAATTAATTTTAGGTTCAGTTATTTTACTGTTAAACAATTAAATCATGATTTATGTTTATTAATTATTAGTAATGTTATAATTAATGTTATTTTATCATTAGTGTAATACACAATAATTAGTTTATACATTTAGATAGATAGGTAATACCTTGTAAATGGTTAATATTTGTTCTGTTTACTATATATGTAAACATTATATGGATGGGTATTATAAAGTTGCAACTAATGCTTATATTAGTTATATTAGTGTCAACCAAGACAACTTAGGGTTTGTCTTGGTTGACACGCCTCTTCAACATTGCATGGAAGTCTGGGATGGTGCCTAAGGAGTGGCAGACCGGGGTGGTGGTTCCCCTGTTCAAAAAGGGGGACCAGCAGGTGTGTGCCAATTACAGGGGTATCACACTTCTCAGCCTCCCCGGTAAAGTCTACTCCAAGGTGCTGGAAAGGAGGGTTTGGCCGATAGTCGAACCTCAGGTTGAAGAGGAACAATGCGGATTCCGTCCTGGTCGTGGAACAACGGACCAGATCTTTACTCTCGCAGGGATCATGGAGGGAGCCTGGGAGTATGCCCAACCGGTCTACATGTGTTTTGTGGATCTGGAGAAGGCGTATGACCGGGTGCCCCGGGAGATACTGTGGGAGGTGCTGCGGGAGTACGGGGTGAGGGGGTCCCTTCTCAGGGCCATCCAATCTCTGTACAACCAAAGCGAGAGCTGTGTCCGGGTTCTTGGCAGTAAGTCGGACTCGTTTCAGGTGAGAGTTGGCCTCCGCCAGGGCTGTGCTTTGTCACCAATCCTGTTTGTAGTATTTATGGACAGGATATCGAGGCGTAGTCGGGGTGGGGAGGGGTAGCAGTTTGGTGGGCTGGGGATCTCATCGCTGCTTTTTGCAGATGATGTGGTCCTGATGGCATCATCGGCCTGTGACCTTCAGCACTCACTGGATCGGTTCGCAGCCGAGTGTGAAGCGGTTGGGATGAGGATCAGCACCTCTAAATCGGAGGCCATGGTTCTCAGCAGGAAACCGATGGAGTGCCTTCTCCAGGTAGGGAATGAGTCCTTACCCCAAGTGAAGGAGTTCAAGTACCTTGGGGTCTTGTTCGCGAGTGAGGGGACAATGGAGAGGGAGATTGGTCGGAGAATCGGCACAGCAGGTGCGGTATTACATTCAATTTATCGCACCGTTGTGACAAAAAGAGAGCTGAGCCAGAAGGCAAAGCTCTCAATCTACCGGTCAGTTTTCGTTCCTAACCTCACCTATGGTCATGAAGGCTGGGTCATGACCGAAAGAACAAGATCCAGGGTACAAGCGGCCGTATTGGGTTTCATCAGGAGGGTGGCTGGCATCTCCCTTAGAGATAGGGGGAGAAGCTCAGTCATCCATGAGGAGCTCGGAGTAGAGCCACTGCTCCTTTGCGTCGAAAGGAGCCAGTTGAGGTGGTTCGGGCATCTGGTAAGGATGCCTCCTGGGCGCCTCCCTAGGGAGATGTTCCAGATACGTCCAGCTGGGAGGAGGCCTCGGGGGAGACCCAGGACTAGGTGGAGGGATTATATCTCCAACCTGGCCTGGGAACGCCTCGGGATCCCCCAGTCGGAGCTGGTTAATGTGGCTCGGGAAAGGGAAGTTTGGGGTCCCCTGCTGGAGCTGCTACCCCCGCGACCCGATACCGGATAAGCGGACGAAGATGGATGGATGGATGGAACTAATGCTTATAATAATTAGTTAATGATTAAATATAACATTAAATATGACCCCATTAAATCTTTTTTTGGCGATCTATAAAAGAGATTATTTGATTATTTGTACACTGATAATAGCAATCTAAATAATGTTTTATAGATGCTTTACAAAGTCTAAATTAACTATTAGCAAAGTATTATATTCATCAGATGCAACTTTATAATAGCCATCCAAATAATGTTTGACTGTTTATGAACAATTTTTTTATCATTAACAAATACATACAATTGTTATGATGTGAGCAACAATAGACTGTTAAAATAACATAAATAATAGCATAATTCATAATTATTAAACATTATTAATGATCATTTCATTGTTAGTTAACAGTAAAATAACTATTGGTTATACTAACGTTTAATCAATTTACCATTTATTAGCGATGGTCGCTAAGATAATTGTCAACTGGAGCGTCATCAAGGCCCAGCGGTCTAAAATGCATGATGTTTGGTGTTGTAGCCCCCAACGTCGTCTTCCAGGCACTAGGATTAGGCAAGGGTTAGGGTTAAGGTTAGGGTTAGGGTTAGGTGCCTTGAAGTCGACGGTCGCAGCGCTGCCTGGAAGGAGACGTTGGGGGCGTAAAACACCATCGAGTGAGATGCATATCATATAGTACAGTTTGATTCCAACTGAGGTCTTTTGTTGCCTCTCTGTCCCCATGTTTCCTCTCTGTCTCTAGTCTTAGATATCTAATGAAGCCAACATTTCACAAAGATGTATCTTAAATCCAACATATAGTCACTTTTTACACTTCTTTTTACATAGTGTGTCAACACGCCGGTTTTGGGAGGTAAATGAGAGCTATTGCTGTATAGGACAAAAACTTTATTTTGAGTCCTGGCTGGATTATGCTGTGGTGTGTCTCTGTGTAATTACATAACTGGTAGGACTTTGAGGTTTACTAATCCACCAAGATAAACATGGGTATCATGTCAGCCAGCAGAAAGACAAGCCGCCCATGAGAAGACAATACAATAACTGAACCCAATAGCTGAAGGTTAGCAACAAATTAGCTTCAAACACAACAGGAAATAACAAGTGTCAGGCTGTCATACGTCACTGTTTCCAACTCTAAAGTGGTCTTTGTTGTACATAGTGCCTAAATCCTCCAATTACAAAAAACATCCCAGATAGGACCTGACTAACACTCCATCACATTCACCCTGACCTGCAGCTCACAGGTCACACAGCACAGTACAAAGACACTGAAATAAACACAGTGACCCCTAAACCTGTCATGATATGTGTCCATAAACAGACAGGAGAGGAAAGGCAGGGTTTCCCTCTTATGTCAGATGTGTGTAGGTGACGAGGTAGTCTGGGGATAAGCATGGGAGGAAGTCCCACCCGGCCAACCGACAGGGTCACTTTCCCAGAGTGAGATGAACAAAGCTGTGCATGTATGTACAGGATATTAAATTAAAGTTTCTTGACCTTTTTCACGAAGTAATTCAGCAAGCACAGTAATAAACGAATGTGCACGTATGAACTGATTCATAGTAAAAAATGAAAAACAAATTACAAAAAGAACCCTGCTTGCTGCCTACAGAGCTCAGAGATCAGCTTTGAGGTTTTTACACCCAATAATACTAAATTGTTGGATAGAACAAACAACACACTGAATATTACGCAACTCATAGAAATGCCATCAGCTGCAGTACCTGCTCAGGAAACGAAGATCATTTTGATGTAAGGACATCCTAACCACAATCTACTACTCATTTATTGAAAGTGTGATAACATTTTCCTTCACTTGTTGGTTTTACTCCATTAGTCTTCAAAACTGGAACTGCTTACATCAAACTGTTAAAGTCTGTTCCAGACAGACGTGTATAATGTACTAGTGACCCATACTTGAGTAAAAGTACAAGTGCTCTATCAAAAAGTGACTTGAGTGGGATTTACGTAATTAGCGTACGTAACTAACGTAGCTGTAACTACACATACTGTAACCGACACAGTCTCATGAAAAGTGTATCGGAGTAAAAGTATTTAATTCATCGAAAATATGTACTCAAGTAAAAGTGGAAGTAGGAGAAAAAAAATAATACTCCAGTAGAGTACAGATACAGCCTTTTAGTACTTAAGTAGAGTAGTGAAGTAGTTCTACTTCATTACTATACAGCTCTGGTTCCAGAATTATAGGACACCCCCTGAGAGCTCTGTCCACCCTATGCGAACAGCAGACCTTGAAGACTGCCTGTAGGATCCTTCGTGATCCATCACGTCATGTTTTCAATGTTTGAGTGGCTCCCCTCAAGGCGCAGACTCCACTGTCAAGGCTGTAGGACCCAGAGGAGGAAGGTGACCTTTGTCCCCAGGGCTGTCAGCTCCTAAAGTCCCAGACCCCCCCATCTCCCAAATCTTTGGACTGCACTACAACACTCCGTAGACTGATGACTAATGCACTCATCCCATCCCCTTTTTTCTTTTTATATATTACTATCTATTTATTTATTGTATTAATGATGTACTGTATGTGGTGGAATGTGCTGCTCTTTGTGTCATTTAATTGGATGAATAAAGTGAATTGAATTGAATAGGTTTGGTTAAATTTGTCCTGAGGTTGGCCTGAGGAGCAGGGGCGATTCCAGAATTTTTTGAGTGGGGTTGCACAGGGGGGACCAATAATCAGGTCAGGATAAATCATATTTATCAGAATACAGCATAGAAAATCTGCTTAGAAATATTGGATAGGATAGAACAACATAATGTAATCACATTCATTATTAATGTCACTTGTTTTCATTGTAAACAAATTGTATATCCGAATTAAATACACATTTTCTAGACTAGGTCTGCCACTTTTTTTAAAAACAATTTAAGTTTACTGTTAAAACTATCCACAAAATGTAAAATGTCTGCAGGGGTGTCTTGTAAAATGTTGATACATTTTGCAGCCACTACAGGGCTGAGATAGTGTTTCCTCACAGTTCGTTCTGGAATATTGTTGCATAAAGCCATTTACAGATAGGCCATAAGTTATTTCCAGGTCTAGCGTGTGGCCTTTGTTGTGGGTGGGCTGATTGACATGCTGGGTAAAATTCATACAATTAAACAGCTTTAAAAAAAAAAATCCACACTGAAAGAGTCAGATAAATTATCAACGTGCAAGTTAAAATCACCTGAGATAACATATCTGTCATATTTAGCCTGGATGATTGAAAGTAGTTTTGAAAAGTCTGAAACAAAACATGAGCAATATTCGAGTGGCGTGTAAACTGTCATACACAATATGGGAGGGTTATTAAAAACAATGGCGTTATGTTCAAAGGAAGTTTACTGATCAAAAGTTATGTCTTTAAAACCAAGTGATGCTGAGATGATGAATGCTGTACCCCCACCTTTTTCCCTTTTCTGGTGGAATATGAAAAAATATAGTTTGGTGGAAGGTTCAATAAGGGCAGCAGGTGCATCTGAGTTAAGCCAGGTCTCTGTTAAAAACTTCTCAGGTCATTTATAGAGAAGTCTTGTTTAAAATAGATCTGACATTAAAAAGTGCTATGTTCAGGGTCACTGATAAAATAGATTTAGGTGGTGGTTTATGTGTGTGCAAGGATAAAAGGTTATTGTGATCTACACAACAAGTCTGTTTGGTCAGCGGCCTGTCTGATCCGATTCACTATGGCAGCCTGGCGGCTCTTCCGACCAGTTTCTGCGTGTGATGGAGAGGAGACAGCGGCAGAAGAAAAACATTTCTTAGGCCTGACGTTTGTGATGACAGGACAATTGGAGATTGAATGGGGAGGTGGACCGGTGAGGACAGTGTTATAACCTGGGGAAGGGGTAGGGGGGCAAGTGCAGGAGGCGGTGTCCTGAGATGACAGAGGGGAGGACGGGGGGTTCGATGTGGTGGGTGTGTGCTGTGTAAACAGTCTTGCACGTGCCTCTGCAGAATTATTTTTATCCCCGGTGGGAACAAAATGTATCCTCCCCTCAAAGTGATCAATGCTACTTCACCAATAGACCATATATTATATACCTAAAATAGAAGTATATTAAACTAAGTAACATGAACAATCTATAGTGCCATAGAAGGATCAAAGCTGAGCAGCAGTTGCTGGTTGTATTTAGCTGCTACAGAGCTCCAGGACGCCGGCTACCAGCAGCTGTTGTTTAGCCGCCAATAGTTTTAGTTTAGTTTATTAAGGATCCCCATTAGCTGACGCCTTGACGACCAGCTAGTCTTCCTGGGGTTCAACACTACATTTAGTCAAACAATATTAAAACATTTCATAACATATACAGAAAAGAAATAATAATAAAAAAACAGAAAATACATGCAACAATATCTGCCAACAAAACTAAGTAACAAAAAGCAAAAAATTACAAATAAAATTAAATGAAAACAATAACAAACCAAGCAAATAGAGAAATATCTTGAAAACAAAGTTATATATTACAATGTATTACATGGCTAACATTAAGGTTGCTTACATTGACAAAGACACAATCAGAAACCTCATAAGTAATTTAAATGAAGGTAAGATTTGACTTTCTTTTTAAAATGGTCCTTTCCTGTGATAAGACGAATGTTACTAGGGATTTTATTCCACAAAGAACTTGCTCTGTAGTTTTTTTCAAGTTATTGTATTTTGGTAAAGGTAACATCATCTGCCCCCTACTGGCTCCTCTTGTTAAATAAGTGTGGATGTCTGAACTGTATGTTATGTTATCAAAAATAAATGATGGTGTCTGACTTTGAACAATAGAGTGCAACAAAGTAAGCACATTGGCTAATAATCTTTTTTCAACACTCAACCATTTAAGACATTCATGCTTTTTAACTACATTGGACCTAAAATTACACTTTAAAACAAGTCTTACAGCTTTATTTTGTGCTACTTGAAGTTTTCTAATTAGGGTTTTTGAGGCAGGTGACCAGATTACTGAGCAATAATCTAAGTGGCATAGAATTAAAGTTAGTAAAGAAGATGGTAGAAATGGTGAGCATTTCCTTGTAGTGGCAACTGCTCTTCCCATCATAGTAACCATATAGTCCACGTGATCGGACCACGACAATGCACTATCAAGCCGTAGTTCTAAAAGCTTAACTTTATTTACTTGTTTTATAGATTGGCCTGCAACTTCAAGATTCAATTTAGGCCCATGTGCTAATTTATGTTTAGAGCCAAATATCATGCAGATTGTTTTTGATGCATTTAGCACAAGTTTGTTTAATTTTATCCAATTAAGTACTGTGTTGAGCTCCCTAGATAGAGCCTGATTAAGCTCAGAACATGTAGATGCAGCATAATGGAGGGTAGACTCATCTGCATACATTGTTAAACTTGCTTGCCCAATTGCAAGCGGCAGATCATTGGTATAAACTGCAAAAAGAAGAGGCCCTAGGCAACTCCCCTGTGGAACACCACAGTCTAACGCCTTGCTGTTTGAAAAAGTGCCATTGTAATGTACTCTCTGTGATCTACCGGACAGGTAATCCTAAAACCATAACAAATAAGTTTACCAATTAAGAGATCATGATCAATCACATCAAAAGCAGCACTGAAATCTATCATAACTGTGCCCACAAGCATCGACCGGTCAATTGATGTCAGCCAGTTATCAGACGTTTGTAACATAGCGGTACCAGTAGAGTGACCAGCTCTGTATGCATGTTGGAACATAGATGTTAAACCATTTATAGAAAGATATTCTTGAATTTGCACAGACACAATTTTTTTCTAAAAGTAGTACAGGCAGATATTTTTAACAGTTTACAGTATAGATGGTCTATACCTGCAGGCTTATCAGCTTCCAGAGAGTTCAACAATCTCTCTACTTCATCAACATTAAATCTTATGAAATTCAAAAGCACAGTTTTTTCCCTTCATGAAACCATTTCTTATAAGCTCTTCTGAATTGTATGTAACAGCAGTGTCCATGTTTTCTCTGAGCTTGGAGGTCTTGTCAATAAAATAATCATTAAAATAATTCGCAATATGAAGAGGTTTAGTTAAATGCGCACCATCTAGTTCCACAAAGGAAGAAGTCTGAGCTGTTTTTTTACCCATGATTTCATTCAGAACTTTCCATATGTTTTTACTATCTTGACCACTTTCAGAAATTCTCTGTCGATAATAAGTTCTCTTTTTTTCTCTGTTCATTTTGCAGACCTGATTTCTTAATTTGCGATAATCTTTTATATCGTCATGTGCACTTGATAAGACTGCAACATTCTTGGCATCATTTTTCAAAATCATTAGTTTCTTTAATGAATCGTCTATCCACGGAGCACTTTTGGCTTTAACAGTAAATTTCATGAAAGGGGCATGTCTATTAGCAATAATCATAAAATAGTCCATGAAAAATTTTAAAGCAAGTTCAGCATCCTCAACATCACATACATTAGCCTAAGGAATGCCATTAAGTTCCCCAAAAAAAGCCTCTTGATCAAATTTCTTATAGGATCTAGTAAAAATTATTTTTGCATTAGCTTTAGGCAGCTTTGTTCTCCTAGAGACAGCAACAACATTATGGTCACTGAAACCCACTGGAATAGACACAGGTCTGGAGCACATATCTGGAGCGTTAGTATAAATATGATCAATGCATGTTGAAGATTCGACCTCATTGTGATTAACAGTGATTCTTGTCGGTTGAAATATTAATTGAGATAGTCCGCAGGTATTAGCTATAGACCAGAGCCGATTCTTCAGCGGGCAATTCTCAGATAGCCAATCAATATTCAGGTCACCTAGTAGGTACAATTCTCTAGTTTCCTCTGTAGCCCTATCCAACATGGCACATAAACAGTCCAAGTACTGTATTGTCGAGCTTGGAGCCCTATAACAGCAGCCAATCAAGATAGGCTTCAAGTGCAGCAGTTGCACTTGAAGCCATATAGCCTCACTGTCATGTAGGTTAAGGTCATGGCGTGTTTTTACTGGAAAGTGGTCACGTATAAAGATAGCCACCCCTCCACCAAACCTATTTCTATCCTTCCTATACACAAAAAAGCCATCCAAAGCCACGTCTGAATCATCAAATGAACAGTCCAAATGAGTCTCTGAAACAGCCAAAACATCAATCTTATTAGACTGCAAAAAGAGGGCGAGTTCATACGTTTTATTTCTAAGGCTACAGGTGTTAATGTGTGCAAATACTAAGCTTTTAGGTAATTTGTTAATAGACATGTTCAGATGATTTTGTGGAACAGGCAACTATAATCAGTAGGTACATATAATCTACCTTTATAAACTGCTTGGTCCGTCAGTGGGCTTGTCTTTGTCTTTTCTTTGGAAGGCTGGGCGGACAATTAATTTATCATATTGCAGAAACGCAACATCTCCGCGCTCCCGTGCGGCTTTCAGCTCTGGTAAAAGCTCCTTGCGTTTTTGGTGAACTGCTTCCGGATAGTCTTCGTTGATGAACACATTTGATCCTTTTAGGTTCTTTGCTCTATCCATGACAGCAATTTTGTCCTTGAATTTAAGGAACTTGGTGACAATCGGTCTGGATCTAGTAGTGTCCTTCTGTGCGCCAGGCCGTCCGGTTCTGTGAGCATGTTCCAACTCGATCCCCGAGATCTGAGAGGAGTTTATGTACTTTTGTCTCAGTTTCTGCCCAGCTCTCATTTCCCGACTCGTGTACTCCATCAATCACTATGTTGTTTTTTCGCGATTGTCCCTCTAAGTAGTCCATCTTGCCCAGTAAAGAGAGGATGTTTTGACTGATAGTTGTGACATCAGATCTCAGTTCTGAGCGCTCTCTGGCAGATTCTTTTTCCTCAGCCCGTAGTTCATCAACATCTTTTTGTGTATAATGAAGGCTTTCGCGTAATCCACTTACTTCTTTCGTAATTTCATCCAATCTCTTGTTGTTTGTTTCAATCGTTATCTTTAAAAAGTTTTGATAGTTCCGCTCCTGTTGGTCCAACAGATCTTTATAAAACAATTTCTGTTGTTCCATAAGGTCACGGACTTGAGATAGAGAAACATAGTCCTCCTCTCCTCTACCTTTCGGTGCCATTGTAGACAACACGTCAGGGTGGAGCGTTCACAAGCGAAGTTCTTTCAAAATCAAAAATAAGAGATAAGAGATACTACTACTTTCCAATCACCTTTTGTTTACTAAACATACACTTTCATGGAGTCAGTAGACCCCAAAAAATACATTTAAGAGATGTAGGTAATAATAGGTGACTGTGAGCCGGGTACAGGCGCTGCCAGATGACGCTCCTTTCAGGGGCCGTGGTAGTGGAGTTTAGCCAGAAAAATTGAGCGTCATGCGGCAATGGCAGTTTAGTTTAGGCACCAAAACCACTGGTTAAGTTTAGGAAAAAGATTGTGGTTTGGATTAAAACATTCCTGAGGAACTAAAGTTTCCTGGGTGAAAGTATTTTGTTTTCGCCGTGAATTGAACTCTGCTCCCAGGCTTGAGAGCTCTGTGTTTCAAGTTATTATGTTGTATGTTATATTTCATTCTGAGATTATTTTCATAAATACGTGTTTTGGCATGGCTGGCCGAGGGGCATCCATGGTATTGGAAGGGGGATTTAATTAAAGTTAAATTAAATTAAAGTTTTGTTTTGTTGTGCATGATCAAGAAACATTCCCCCCCCCCTTTTTCCTTTTCTCCGCACCCTGGTTATTATCATACTGTTTATGTGATGTGTCTGTGTTTTTATACTTGTGCTCCTGCTCTTGGAAGCTCTCTGCAGCGCTGTTGATTGGAAAATGCAGCTGCCAGTATACAATAACAATAATAATTTTTTATTTCATGAATCGTCCCCGAATTCCCCAATTTGTAGGATATTACTACAGATATCTGGCTCTTACGTGGTCTCCTTTTGTTATTTATTGTTCTTGCATTGCCAGACATTTCACCTCAGCGCTGTGTTAGCTCTGGAGAAAGCCGGCGAACTCAAACCAGCTGTGAAATGGTTTAATTCAGTGATCTTCAACTGGGGTTCCGCGACCCCTAGGGGGTACGTGGTGGTCCTGCAGGGGGTCCCCCAAAATTATTATTTGATTTAAAATTGTCATAAAAATAATTTATGTGGGAGTTTTTTTTTGGTGGGGGAGAAAAATATTACATAAGACAATACTTAAAGCATGAATAGGCAATAATAAGTTAGCCTATTTAAAAAAATAACACAAAATGATTCCCATGATACAATGGGCCATTAGGATACCACCTTTAAAAAGAAGAAGAAGAAGACAAATAAAAAGCTGGAAAGCAAATAATAGACTTGACTACTAAGTTAGGTTGTTATAATAATGGATCGCTTTGTAACAATAACACCTCGAGCACTGAACACGACCGCTGACGTTACTCTGTCCACCTCGTCCGAGGCCACAGGTGATGGGAGTGTCACGGCTCCACCTGCTCCAGAGGCTCCCGCCCCAGCGAGGGAGGGTAAACATGAGAGAGAGAAGTCCCGAAAATATTCCGAAGCCTACCTTAAGTTTGGATTTACCTTCAAAGAAAGCGAAGGAATTGAAATGCCGATGTGTGTTATTTGTGCAGCAACACTCTCAAATGAAGGCATGAAGCCATCAAAGCTGCAACGACACTTGGAGACTAATCATGGCCACCTGAAAGCTAAACCGCTGGATTCCTTCAGGCTCGTCTGCAGCCTCTCCAAGGCCAACAGACAATGATGAGGAAGTCAGCGAAAGTTGGAGAGCTTGCTTAGAAAAGCCCATCAAGTTGCAATTTGCATCGCTCAATGTAAAAAAACATATACAATTACGCAATATTTCATATTGCCCACAGCGACTGATATGTGCAAGACCATTTTTGGGAACGATGAATATGCAAAAGAACTGATGACTATCCCGTTGTCAGACTCAACGATTGCTCGGCGAGTTTGCGAAATGGCATCTGATGTGAGGGAGCAGTTAATTGAGAAGCTGAAATCGGTGGAAGCCTTTTCATTATAGTTGTATATATATATACATATATATATATATATATATAGTTGTGTGTGATGTACTTGTTTATGTGCATATAGAGCGGGAAAGTGAGATCTGATCACAAGTGGTCACTCAGGACGCATGTGATGACACAACCAGGTTGGAACGGGGCCTGTATGTGTATGTCTGAAACTCCCTCAGATGGCAGGACTGAGGGGGTTGCAACATTTTCTTAGGTAATGAATCTGCTCAGTACAAAGTAAAAAAAACAGAGATTAAACTAATTCCGTCCCACATGCTTTGAATGAATTTCTCTTCTGTTCTTTATGATACCACAATGATGAATGATATAGGTTTTGAGGGGTCTGCAACAGTCATTATTTCACCATAAAACTTGTTTTATCTGCTTTCAGAGGTCAGTCAGACATTAGCCTGTAGATAAACACCACCTGGAGAAACACAAAGTAAATAGCACATCCTCTACTATACCATTCCACAGCAGATAAAGTATTCCCATCAACTGCCAGCAGAACAAGACAACCTGCATAAATAATCCTCATGCACCCGAGAATCACCATTCATCATGTTCGACATGTGTCTGTTGCTTAGGTACAAGCTTAAACTAGCATAAGGGAAGGGGTTATGTCCATGCTAAATGATTAGCCAGATATCCAAGTGGGCCATAGGATAGCATGGTCATCCCTTGAGCCTGCCAGTAGATAAACCGGTAAAGACATGCTGTAGCTGTTGTGTTCTGTGGCTGCATTATAAAAGGATACAATCAGGGGAGATGGGATATCATTATTTGTGAAGTATTGGTCTTGCGGAGAAAAATAATTTCACATGAGTATGTCATGTTTATTCATATGTATGAATGTTGTTGTTTTTCTATTACAATCGACCTTTCCCGACAGAAAACTGCACTAAAAGAATGTGGACACCACATCATTTCAGCCATATATGCACACACCCTTTTTTCTTTTTTTTAAGATTTTTTGGGGGCATTTTTAGGCCTTTATTGACAGGACAACTTAAGGGGGAGAGAGAGGGGGGATGACATGCAGCAATCAAACCCACGAATGCTGCAGTAAGGACTGGGCCTTGGTACATGGGGCACACGCTCAAACAGGTGAGCAACCCAGAGGCCCCTGAACACAGCATTGTGACACCATTGACATTAAGCTGCAGCTATAACAGCCTCTACTCTAATTTGTTTGGAATTTTTCTAATATTCATTGGGAAACAACAGCTTCTACCGTACAAATGTGTTATCCCCAATAAATTGAAAGAATGACATGTAAAACTGAAGAAGAAACTATTATACATTGGTTCTGGGAGTGTCGGTATACTGTGGAGTTCTGGAAGAAAATTGAAAACTATTTCAACATTCAAAAGAATCATGTAATGAAATTGGAAGCAAAAGATGTAATTCTATATTCTGATAACAAAAACAAAACAATACATCGGAATGAAACGAAGATTTCATATCCATGAAGCTAATTTTCAAAATCTCAGCCAGCTTTTAATCACATCAGAATTGTATTTCAGAATAATTTTGAGTCAAAGTATTTATATAGTTGATGTACTACAAGGTTTTTCAAGGAAACGTGATTATATAGCCTACCGTTCAATTCACATTTTCTTTGTATTGTATTTTTTTATTGGTTATTTTTTACCTTCTTCTTTCATTGTGTATTCAAGTGCCATTGTTAATTTTTTTTCTCACTTTTTATTATTTATTTTATTTTTTATTTTTTTATGTCATTATGTAAATTTGTAAAACTCATTGGATGAAATGAATTACTTATTTATATTTTTCTAAGTACGATGCCAAATTGTTCAAACATTGTTTGTATCACATGATATTTGTGAAAACATGCAAATAAAGTTAGTTTTTAGTTAGTTTTTTTTTTTTTTTTATAAAATCAGCCTTGACTCTTCTGGTTTCAGGCTTTCCAATATGTGGAATCTACCTCGCTCCCATTCAGACACAAGAGCGTCAGCGAGGTCCAACACTGATTGGCTTCCAGGTCATCCCAAAGCTGTTGGATGGGGTTGAAGTCAGTCAATTTCTTCCACACCAAACTGGAAAATAATTTCTTTTTTGACTTGGCTTATGTGCTGTTGCCACAAAGTTGGATGCACAAATTTCCCTAAAATAGAAGTGTATGCTGTAGCATTACGTTTTCCTTCAATTAGATCCCACTTCTGCAGATATCTTCAACCATTACAACATATGTTTGTGTTATGGCTACAAACACAGTCCAACCCTGTTTACTAGAAATTATGTTTACATATTACAAAATTGCTTTCCCAGTTACATGGTGATGGCAAACACAAACACTGAATGGATCATGTTCAGAGGCAACGCTTCTTTTGAGTTAATAAAGCGCTGCATTTATCTACTGCACCAGTTGCAGTACATGGTGGACGTGCAGTCATGGGTGTGTGCGAAGCAGCAAGGAGAAGGACCCAAATGCAGACCACCAGGAACAGTTCAGTGATTTTAATGGTACAAAGGCTTACAGGCAGAGACAGCAAGTCCATACAGACGGGACTGACAATTCACAGGTTAACAGGAATGGGTCAGGTGAAAGGTACAAGCAGGCAGCTACAGATTCAGGTTCAGGTTTCAGAGGCTGGAAAGCACTGACCTGATGCGCCACATGGTTTGTTGATCCGGCAATTCTCGCGTGATCTCAGGACCGCCATCACCACCCACCTGGACAAAAATCAACAAAAGATGACACAGTAACTACAATATTCAAAACCATTCAACAAAATAGTAACAAAATAGACAATAACCCATAAACCAAATAAACCTATGTATAAATGACAACACCATAAGCCCAGCATACCGTCTCTGCCCAGCACAAAGCTTCTTAGGAGCCCTACAGAAAGTTCAGGCACTTTCCCCATTTTCTAGTATAGACATCTAATCTGGCAAACCGTTTATATGACATTTATTCAAACGCCGCCATCCTAGCCATCTCATAAGCCCACTCCTGGATTGAAGGCAGCCCTTCATTCTTCCATCCTCTTAAAATAATAAATAAATAAATAATAAAGAGTATAACAATTAAAATAATCTGTCTGGCTATCATTAAACTAGTCTGGACCCAGCTTCTTATGTGCTTATCCATCCCGCTTAGGATTGACCCATCACCCAGAACAAATCATCTTAGGCTGAATGGAACCTGGGTCCCTGCAATCTGACTTAGGTTATCATGTATCACAGTCCAAACTTCCTGGACCTTATCACAGGACGGGCTGGGTATATCTTTAAAAAATAAAAAAAAAGTAGCAAATACCAGTACCCGTTAAGTCATGGGTCTTCAACGTTTTTTAGGCCAGGGACCCCTCAGCTGAAAGAGATACTGAGTAGGGACCCCCTACTGCATATGCATATTGTATACTATTGAGTTGCATATTAAACTGGGCCAAATAGATGAAAATAAATTGTTATTATTTATACATCACGTTTTAACATTAAACATACCATACATGTACTTTCATGGTTGAATGCACTTTATGGAAGTCGCTTTGGATAAAAGCATCAGCTAAATGTAATGTAATACATGTGGAAGGCACAGTTGATCCCTAAGCTTAACTGTATGGCTACCATAGTGGTCACCTTACCTTTAGTACGCTTATCTTCAATGTGTAATTTATTTATTTATTTTTTCACAAATGGGCCAGTTTATCTTTGCTATTAATTGTTGTTTCAGACATGATATTTTATAAAAATAAAAAGAACTTTCAAAAAGATTTTTTTAACACAATGTGGTGGCCACCCTGCACTAACTCTGAGGACCCCCTAGGGGTCACGGACCCCCTGTTGAAGATCTCTGCGTTAAGTGATGCAGATACCATTAGAGTAATTAATTTGATAAATTTTTCTACTTCATTCGATTCCCATCATGTGAGCATCTGGATCTGGATAAAAAAAAGGATCAAATTATCGTTTGACTGTAGAAGTTTGGATACTCCTTGGTACTGGGTGATTTGCCTGATACCTTAAAGCTATTGAGTACCGATACCCAGCCCTATTGAAAAGAGAATGAGAACCAGGTGAGCAGGTGGATGTGGGAGTACATAAAAGTAGGCTGCTCTTTAAATATGTTTTGCCCTACACTTTGGTGTATATTTTCCACTATACTTCATTCTGTTTAATTTCATTCCAGTCTGCCTGGCCCTGAGTTATTTTCCTTCATGAAAATGAAAATAATTGTGTTATCTCTGGCCCCGCTGATGCTCAGAAGGAGTCAGTGAGATCACACATCTTATCCAGCTATCTACGTCTTGTATGGCCATCTCCTGTCAATCCTGACTCACTGTATAATATATCCAAACCAAATCAAAGAGCCATCAGCACATACACTCCATAACACACAAACTCCTCCTCCTGCAGCAGAACCAGTAGGACCTTGTCTAGTCTTTCAACACTAGGCACAGGGTTTGTTTAGACTGTCTTTGTATCCAGGTGTTTTCTCCATTCACAGTGGATGCTGACTAAGAGAGTCCATGCCCCTTTAGCTGGGGGCTTTGGGGCCTCCTCCCTCCCTGAAGCAGCGGTGAGGCTGGGGAAGCCATCTGCCGGGCCCCTCTGAAGGAGGATGCTGAGGCTTGCACCATCTGCTACAGTACTAAGACCAGCAGTCTTACTGGCCGCACTGATCACATCCTGTTGGTTAAGGTCATTAAAGTGGATCCGACATCCTGCAGAATCCCCCTCAGTGACTGACCCTGCATGGTAAAACTCAAGTGCCGGCTCATCGTGACACAACAGACATAGCTGCGTATCCTCTGTATTTACAGCGCTGTGTTTTACCCGAGTTATACCTGTCCACTGCGTCCATCAGTGTGGCAGTCTGTGGTGCTTGAGGACAACCTGGATAATATTTTAATGTCTTAATCAGAAGGAAGAGCTGTGCTGATTGAGCTTTTCCCAAAATGTCAGAAATATAGAGGAATCGTATCTAATTTGAGGATGCACATCTGTTTCTGCCTTTGCCTTTAAGAAAGATTACCTTTCTCCTTGCGAGCTACAACGCAGAGATCTTTGTATAGATCACACCCGCTCCACTGACAGCAAATGGAAAAAAAGAAATATGAAATGTTTGAAGATTTACAATCAGAGGCACTAAAACACATGCTGCAAGAAGGAAGTTACACTGCATCTCTGAACTGACTTTGTTTCACAACGATCATCTCTCATCCCGTTTGCTGTTCAGCTCTCTACTTCAGGCTGCGGCCGACAGTAACATCACACATGGCGGGTCATTTGTTCCTGAAAGTCTTTATTGATATGGGGACAATGGCATGGCTGATAGCTAGCTATTCATGTTGTTAAACATACTGTCACATTATATTTACTGATTGTTAACTGTACACAATGTTTTTGACTTTGAATCTTGTTAGCATAGTGTTAGCTTTTTGGCTCATAGCTGTCTGAGCTGAAGGGTTCTATGAGCTGAGCGGACTAGAAATATCTCCCATTAAGTGTAGCAAGTCGTATCTAAGATCTGTCCTATTTCCTGGAGGAGTGAACAACATTTGCATTGCATAAGAACCTTATGGGATGGGAATGATTGTTCCAGGTATTAGTCAAACCCTCAGGTGTAACCAGGAAGATGGAGTTATTGTTTGAAAAAACTTTAGATTTTTATTCTAAAATGCATTAAAATATGAATGAATTGTCTTAAAAATGTTATTTGGCAAGTGGCCATGGTATAAGGTTAATGCCCTTCAAGGTGTCCATTGTCAGGAATTATTGGACTTCGGCGGAGGCTGCGCGTTGGACGGTTCTGGCCTCCTCCGTCGTCCATTAATTCCTGACAATGGACACCTCGTCGGCCATTAACCCTTACATGAGGCACAGCTACTGTACAGTTACTTGTGTCCAATGATAGAGGAAGTATTCAGATCCTTTACTAAAGTAAAATTACTAATACCACACTGTAAAAATACTGTTACTGTTATAATTGTTACAAGTAAAAGTATTGCATTGAAAATGTTACTTAAGTAAAAGTATCTTCAGGAAAATGTAGTTAAAGTATTAAAAGTAAAAGCAAAAAGGTGTAGTCTACGTGATACGCAGGTATACGCCGTATACCTACTAGGAAAGCTCCAGGATTTCTGTATACCCAATTAAAAATGTGCAGTGATACACACCAACATACTTTTGTAATATAAATACGGGTCGAGTAATGTGACAGCAAACTGAACAACGCTGCAGAACATGCCAAGAGACTTTTCTCATCTTTTTATCAACCCCCATCTCACTGGGTGCACTGCGTAGTGTGTGCATAGTGAGACAGACTGACGGTAAAAATAAATACATATTTATATGTATGTGGTACAGAATAGCCACTACAATAAATTAGACTACACCACTGAGTAAAAGTATTCAATGCAGAAAAATCCTCCCATTGTAGTGTGTGTAAAGGACCAACCAGTTGTGTGTTTAATGGTCTGATCATCTCAGCTGGACTTGTAGTCCGTTATATTGTTGGCTAGTTTACTTTAGAATAAAACATCAGATTTTATAAACTACATGTGTTTTGCGTGCAGGAATCTTAATGTGTAAAGTAACTAGTAACTAAAGCTGTCAGATGAATGTAGTGGAGTAACTAAAGTAACTAGTAACTAAAGCTGTCAGATGAATGTAGTGGAGTAACTAAAGTAACTAGTAACTAAAGCTGTCAGATGAATGTAGTGGAGTAACTAAAGTAACTAGTAACTAAAGCTGGAAAGATGAATGTAGTGGAGTAAAAAGTACAATATTTCTCTCTGAAATGTAGCAGAGTAGAAGTAGAAAGTGGCATGAAAAGAAAAGACTCAAGTAAAGTACAAGTACCTCAACATTTGGACTGAAGTACAGTACTGGAGTACATGTAAATGTGTCCTCATTGCTTTTATCATACAGCATTTTGTGACTTCTATTTTGAGACGACACAATGGAAATAAAATCAATGTTTGGTTTCTTCATTAAGGTCACCACCGTCAACACAGTCTCACGGCAGTTTGTGTAGTTGTCACGTTATTTTTAATCTATTGATTCATGTACAACAACACGTTTATCTCGTTTTTTTTTGTGGTGGCCAGCACGAAATGGGAACCATCTATTCAGAGGTTAGGTTTCAGGAAAAAACAACGGGGAAAGGACGCCTCACACGCCGGGAGACGGCTGCTGGGGACGCGCGACAATAACGGGACGGTTGTGATTAGGAAAACAACGGGGAAACAAAACGCCACATGTGGGACGTGATCCCCGGTCTCCCAGGTGAAAGTCCTGTGTTGTTTGACCCATCCACCACCACGCCTGACCTCCCTATGCGGATTTTCGGCTTTTCATACTATTCCCTACTATATTTGTGCTGTGATCAAGAAATATGCTTCCCATTGAAATACATTACTTTACATTTTCGTGCTGGCCACCACGAAAAAAACGAGAAAAACGTCCCCATGAACACAAATCAATACATTAAATAATGTGACTATTTCATGAACTGCCGTGAGACTGGGTTGCATTTTTACAGCTAATTGTCCATGGAGTTTTTTTTTTAATTTAAAATGGTTTTATTTACCACTTTTATGTTTCAGTAACTTTACCTTAAAGATAAAAAGACCCTACCCTATTTTCCTATGTTTTTGTGTCTTAGTGACTGATAGGAACAACAATCTTTGACATTGGTCCAGTATTAATGGTCCATTATGGAAAGTATTTCTAAGGAGATCGACCTTTCTGTTAAAGAGTAAGATCCTTTTGTTAAACATAAAAAATATTCGCTAAACCCACCAGACTCCATGTAAATAAACAGCATCGTAAAACACACTTCATTCAAAGTCGACAGAAACAAAAAAAAACTATGAAAAGCCGTTTTGGGTCGTCTTTCCACTTTTCCAACCATCACAACTCTAGTTTTGGTTGAAATAAACACATAGTTTACCGATTTACATGTGAAAATATGTTGGCTCTATGCACGCTAAAAGTATTGTTTTTTAAATGGAGTCTGGTGGTTTTAGCGCTAGCGACTTCAGAGCTGTTTCTGGTTAAACAAAAAGGTCTCAAAGAGGTTTTAAAAAGGCCTACTTCTGTAGGGATCCTTTCCATAATGTTGTCAGATACTTAGAATAATAATCTGAGTATGTCAGCGGCAACAACAGAACTTTTAGTGGACCAAATTGACGATGCACATTTGCCCCATAGGGGTACATTGCAGCCCAGTCTGTGGCTGCTGGTTACAGTGTTCACGCTTAATACTGGACCAATTTCAAACATTATTGTTCCTATCAGACACTTGCACACAAACACAAACAAAACAAAAAAGACGGCAGTTACCCTTTAATACCATTGCCATTACCATTGACCATTATTATATAATATGATGAGTTTTTATTTGACAAATGCTTGGTTTCAGTGATACAGCTATTTCTTCTCCTACACCAATGCATTGTTTTCTGGTATCACACAGTTAAAAGGACAGTTAACCCCAAAATCAATACTACGCATGTATCTTCTACCTCTAGTGTAATTTATTAGGGATGGGAAGATTCACTGAATTACATGGACATAAAGTGCACAGTGCGGGTGCCCCGATTAAAGAAATGCACAGGATATAATTTGGGATGTCTCGCCATCGTTTCTAACATTTTTGCATTGGGGAAATCCAATTTATTATATTATTTTTAGTGGAGAGCCTATGCCTTTACTATTTAGAGATGTGACCAATTATTTAATATTAAGATTGATTCCTCCTCTCTTAATTACTTAACTGTGTCGGGTGTGCTCTCTCATCTCCGCTGCTGTAGCCAATTGCGCTGCTGCGAAGGCCGATGCGTGTCTGGCCTTGTCACGTTAGAGATTCATGGAGGAGAAAGAGCTACACATGCCACAAAATTCCTACAAATCATCGACAGCTTCCCTTTACCTGGCACTCTGCCATTTCTCCTCTAATCTTCCAGCTATAACTTGTGTCACTCAGGGCTGACCTTCAGACCGCCCCACGTGCCCCCACACACACACACACACACACACACACACACACACACACATCCTTTGCTCCTGACAGATAAGAGTCATCATTTCTATGGCCACAAGAGGGCTTTGTCATTTGACTGTAAATATATGTTATTTTGGGGCATTGGCTTAAATGACTGATGCTCTCCTTTTTCTTAAAAGATAAGTCTCCACAGGCAGATGACACGACTGTCCACTGTCTCCAACACACTTTCCGTTGCAAATGAACCTCTCTCCAGTTCACTTACAGCCTTTTTTACTGCAGATCCAATCCAACAATGAAGCTATTGTATATCTACAGTGGAAGATAAAATATCCTAAAATCAGAAACACATGCTGTATTTTGCTTCTTAACCTTGGGCATTTTGTCACCAGTTGATTTACTCTGAAAGCAGTCATTATTTGGCTATTTTATTATTATCATCTCCTGGAATACACTACCTCAAATCACCAAATGCTATATTAATTTTACTTTGGATCCTCTCACACTGGCAGTTATTATTCTTATTCTGCCCAGTTTCCAAACAGGCATCCTTAGCCACTGATTTACTCTCTCTGTTTTACAACAGCAAGGTTATTTCTGACACTGCAGTATGCCAAATCAAAACAGAAATAATCTTAGAGCCAAATACTTTATTGGTGGGATGAAGTTTCCAGCAGGATCTTTTCCATGTTTTTAAAGGAATACGCCACCGTTTGTTGAAATAGGGTTATTCAACGTCTCCTCTATATTTATATAGGTGGGCAAATGCATTTTTGTCTCAGTGCATGCATTGTCTTAGTCCGGCAGCACCGCCACTAGCTTAGCTTAGCATAGTGAATGGAATCCTATGTTGCCGGTTAGCATGTCGTGAGTAAAATTGAGCCAACAACAACAAAAAAACAAAACCTAATTACTTCTTGTGGCCTGCGTATTCACAACGAGTACAAATAGCAATGCAGATTAAGACTAGACCATTTCCTAGGCAGATATTGAACTGGGACTCTATGGGGTGGAAGTACAGCCGAAGCACTGCTACTTGGGCGCAGAGATATCACGCAGCACCTGAAAACCCCCAACTTCCGTCAACATACCGGCATGAATATTAGCTGGCTATTTTTCCTACAGTAGACAGTGAATGGCGATGAACATGGCAGATTTTGTGAGAGACGAAGAGGATGAGTTCTCAGACAGTCCAGATCCAGAAGCATACCTCTACGAACCAGAGTTTTCAGAAGAGGAGCTGCATGCTTTGGAAATAGAACGACAGGAGGAGGAGGTTGCGACAGCTGACACGATCTGGTGGTGTGATGCCAACCTATGGCGACTGAAATGAGCGTGCCTGCAGTTGTGTCACAGCTACAGAGTATTTCTCGGCGTTGATCCATCCTGCAGTCGGTGCAGGTCCATTCGGTGCCGAATGGACCTAATAAACTGCGCTTCTACTGAAAATTTGGTAACGAAACGTAGTTCCTTTTTCAATTCGGCGCAACGTTACTTTTCCCAGGGACAGATTTGACAGTGACACTGCCTTCTCAGCTGCGCGCTCCACACAGGACGTGACAGAGGCTGGTAGCAGAGTAATCATGGCAAGCGAGAAGCAGCCAAAGCTAACTTTTGAGAGCTTTTTAAGCTTTGTGGCTTTTTGCTGGACTCGTTCATAATGAATCATCCGTCACTCTGTGAGGAGAGAATCCGGTCTGCAGTGGAGTTCAGACACTTCACTGATAAACCAGAGATTGGCTTTATGGTCAAAGATAGTTTTTGTATAATTAACTTCAGTCTCTGCCAGAGACGCCTGCTTTTAAAAGTAACGTAAAAGTAACGAGTAAAGTAAAAGGTTTCTTTCCATGGGGGTAAAGTAAAGTAAAGTAAAGTAACGGATTACTTTTTTAAGAAGTAACGAGTAACGAGCAAACACTACTTTTTAAACACTGGTTATTTTACGGGATAGATCGACCCATATTAGACCTGTACTCACACAGAGTTGCTGCGTGATATCTCTGCGCCCAAGTAGCAGTGCTTCGGCTGTACTTCCACCCAGTACAGTCCCAGGTCAATATCTGCCTAGGAAATGGTCTAGTCTTAATCTGCATTGCTATTTGTACTCGTTGTGAATACGCAGGCCACAAGAAGTAATTAGGTTTTGTTTTTGTTGTTGTTTGGTCACTTTTACTCACGACATGCTAAC
This sequence comes from Sander vitreus, assembly GCF_031162955.1. Taxonomy (NCBI): domain Eukaryota; kingdom Metazoa; phylum Chordata; class Actinopteri; order Perciformes; family Percidae; genus Sander; species Sander vitreus. The sequence continues at coordinate 1,065,862 of NC_135871.1, read as the reverse complement.
CGGCAACATAGGATTCCATTCACTATGCTAAGCTAAGCTAGTGGCGGTGCTGCCGGACTAAGACAATGCATGCACTGAGACAAAAATGCGTTTGCCCACCTATATAAATATAGAGGAGACGTTGAATAACCCTATTTCAACAAACGGTGGCGTATTTCTTTAAAGCACATGGGTTTACACTAATCCAGCCCACCTAACGTTATCTTGTTGGGATGAATTGAATCTTATCTTGATTCTGTTGGTAGTGCTGTAGACACAAACACAACCATTCTCTTGTTCTAAAAATGACATTAGCACCAACGGTGACACATGTGTCACACACTCTTTAAATGTTCTGAAAAGTTCCTCATTCCGTTTTATTCTTGATTTTAAATCATGAAGTACCTAAGTGAGAGAACATCCTGGTTGCGGTCATGTGACACTTTGTCAATTTGTGTTTCCATGATACCATTTCCAAGATGACTGTGTGCCTGATCAAAACAAATGACAGAACAAGCTAATTTTTCAACAATCAGCATTCTTGTTTCTATGGTAAGATTCAAGTCTTTTAACGATTGTAATGCTTACATAACATTTCCTATATTTTCTCTGCTCTTCAGCAGATTGAACCCAGTTAAAGTCATAGGCTACCTGTTGTACACTAGGCAACACAGTCTTTCACTCAGTCCTGTACTGCCCACTGCTGGGGAAAATGAAATATAGCAACAGTGAAGGAGGTAACAACCAGTACTACATATGTAACAGAAATTATCCTTATCGTGTCCACTCACAATGGTAACCATCTTAAAGTATCTACTACACTCAGTTGTACATCCCTGTTAAGCCCAACAACCTATTTGTCATGTATGATTACCTATCTACTGTATGTGATGTAAGAAACTGGATCTCTACAGATTTCCTTTAATTTTATCTTTAGTAAAACAGAAATCCACGTCATTGGGTTTAAAATTAAAGCCAGTGTTGTTTATTTAGCCTATTTTTTTCCTTTAAGATTAATTTGCATGTTTAAATGTTGAAGGGTCATCAGCACAGAACATGTGACTGGCAGCGCCTCACACAGGACTGTCTATGGTCACATATTCTATTAGTCAGAAGATCATTTTACAAAAAAGTCCTCACATTTGTGAAGTTGCTTTTAAATGTTTTTAGTAATGTTTCTCATCTCATCCTCTTATCTTGCAGAGGTCTGTTCCATAGTCACAGTTTATTTGTTTACTTTTTTATCTTATGTGACAGGACTTTTATAAACACATTTTATTCTGGTCCACTTATGTCTTCGATTACCTACGCCTTAGGTCTATTTGATTTTCACCAGCCATGACAGTGACGCTTGTAATGTGTGTGTGTGTGTGTGTGTGTGTGTGTGTGTGTGTGTGTGTGTGTGTGTGTGTGTGTGTGTGTGTGTGTGTGTGTGTGTGTGTGTGTGTGTGTGTGTGTATCATCGTGGTGTAATCAAATGTGGTTCTGGAGACACATACTGTAGCAGGAACTACCACAGAGGTAGTTATGAGTAAATGGTAGGTGTTTGTCTGTCCGTCCGTCTGTGTCTGTCTGTCTGTCTGTCGGTCTGTATGTCTGTTCGTCCGTCTGTCTGTCTGTCTATCTGTCTGTTTTTTTGTCTGTCTGTCTGTCTGTTCGTCCATCTGTCTGTCTGCCTGTCTGTCTGTCTGTTTGTCCGTCTGTCTGTCTGCCTGTCTGCCTGTCTGTCTGTCTGTTCATCCCTCTTTCTGTCTGTATGTTTATTTGTCCAATTTTTCACAGCAATAGCATCACAACCATTCAAGAAGCGGTCAAAAAAACTTTGGAAATGAGGTTATGCAAATATGTGCAATTTCTGATAACTTAACTGAACTTTCACTTCCACCTTTCATGTGGGAGTCATTATTACAACTAGTCCATTAATATTGTCAGCCTGCCATCCAGTGCTTTCTACTTGGGATGTGACAAATAAAATCAAACAGAATATGGCATGGAACTGTATGGATTCTATTCTTTTGTAGGAGCAAATTTCAACATGGGAAGGTAAACATGTTACTAAGGTGGTCAAGATCATAAGATCATAACCATAACCCAAACTTTATCATTTGAGCATGATAAACCTAAGTAATTTAGTCAAATTCATGCTGCAATGCTTTACTGTTCAACTTAAGGCTGAAGTGAGATGTGAAAAGTTGAGAAGAATCTTAAAACAATAAATAAACAATAAAAAAATAAAAACATGTCACAGCTTCACCTTCCTCTCAGGAGCTATTAATGATTAGAAATAAACCCCTCACTCCCCACACAGTTGATTATTCTGATTTAGGAAAGCTACTCTCAGTTTCTACTCCTATGCATTGGATACACCGCTTTATATCAGCATCAAACCATCTACTAAGCTCCCCCCCCTCCCTGGTCAATTGTCTGCATCACACCAAAGCCTGGATGTCAACCAACCTACTCAAACTGAACAGCAATAAAACAGAGCTCTTGGTTGTGGCCCCCAAGGCGCTGCTCCAGAAAGTTGGAGATCTCATCCTGGATGTTGACGGGTGCGCCACCTGCCCATCCTCTGAGGTCCGCAACCTTGGTGTAATCCTGGACTCCACCCTCTCTTTCCATACTCACATCAAATCTATCACCAAATCAGCCTTTTTTCATCTTAAAAACATCTCCAGACTCCGTCCATCACTCTCTGACTCCGTGGCAGAAACCCTCATAGATGCTTTTCATAACCTCCCGTTTGGACTACTGCAATGAAGTCCTGTCTGGGGTCCCCAGCAAAACCCTAGACAGGCTCCAGTATGTCCAAAACTCTGCCGCCAGGGTCCTTACCCACACCAAGACCTGGCAGCACATCACCCCAACCCTCATCCACTGTCACTGGCTCCCAATTAAGTCCCGCATCACATATAAAATCCTCCTTCTTACCTACAAATCCCTCCATGCCCTGGCCTCACAGTACCTTCGGAGACAGAGGCTTTAGTGTTGCAGCCCCATCCTTCTGTAACACCCTCCCTGCAGATATCTGAAATGCTACATCCCTGGACATTTTTTTAAAAAAAACTCCTGAAATACCACCTGTTTACTACAGCCTACAACCTCCCTTAGCTTAGCACTGTAATTCTGTAAAGTGTCCTTGGGTTTCATTAAAGGCGCTATGTAAATAAAAGTTATTATTATTACTCCCAGGTGGTCTCCACTCTGGCAGAAAATAACACAGAGCATATGATTTGGGTTTATGTTGATTATAGGTTACTGGCAGGTATCACAGCCATCAGAATCACCACTGTGCTGCAGCACAGGGACAACATATCAATGCTGTTGAAAAAATGTAATTCAGAATAAAGACTGTAAAGGGTGGTTGTTTCCCAATCCTTCCAGTTGAAAAATACCTTTGCTGTCTTCAAATAATGATAATGTCCTGCCTGTGATTAGGTGTTATCAGTCTAGATTTATAGAGTGTCCCATAATGACACACACACACACACACACACACACACACACACACACACACACACACACACACATACACAGCTGTCATTCAAGGCCCTGACCTGCCCAACGGAAGATCTTGCCCAAGGACTTTGACATGTGGACAGAAGGAGCCAAGTATTTAGTCAATATTTAGTCAAAAAGTATTTAGTCAGCCACCAATTGTGCAAGTCCTCCCACTTAAAAAGATGAGAGAGGCCTGTAATTTTCATCATAGGTACACTTCAAACTATGAGAGACAAAATGAGAAAAATGAATCCAGAAAATCACATTGTTGGATTTTTAATGAATTTATTTGCAAATTATGGTGGAAAATAAGTATTTGGTCAATAACAAAAGTTCATCTCAATACTTTGTTATATACCCTTTGTTGGCAATGACAGAGGTCAAACCTTTTCTGTAAGTCTTCACAAGGTTTTCACACACTGTTGCTGGTATTTTGGCCCATTCCTCCATGCAGATCTCCTCTAGAGCAGTGATGTTTTGGGGCTGTCGCTGGGCAACACGGACTTTCAACTCCCTCCAAAGATTTTCTATGGGGTTGAGATCTGGAGACTGGCTAGGCCACTCCAGGACCTTGAAATCCTTCTTACAAAGCCACTCCTTCGTTGCCGGGGCGGTGTGTTTGGGATCATTGTCATACTGAAAGACCCAGCCACGTTTCATCTTCAATGCCCTTGCTGATGGAAGGAGGTTTTCACTCAAAATCTCACGATACATGGCCCCATTCATTCTTTCCTTTACACGGATCAGTTGTCCTGGTCCCTTTGCAGAAAAACTCTTTGGTCTCTTTGGTCTTGGCCATAGTGGAGTTTGGAGTGTGACTGTTTGAGGTTGTGGACAGGTGTCTTTTATACTAATAACAAGTTCAAACAGGTGCCATTAATACAGGTAATGAGTGGAGGACAGAGGAGCCTCTTAAAGAAGAAGTTACAGGTCTGTGAGAGCCAGAAATCTTGCTTGTTTGTAGGTGACCAAATACTTATTTTCCCGAGGAATTTGCAAATAAATTCATTAAAAATCCTACAATGTGATTTTCTGGATTTTTTTTCCTCATTTTGTCTCTCATAGTTGAAGTGTACCTATGATGAAAATTACAGGCCTCTCTCATCTTTTTAAGTGGGAGAACTTGCACAATTGGTGGCTGACTAAATACTTTTTTGCCCCACTGTATACAGGTTAGATTGTTCCTTGTTCCACAGTGCTGTGGTAAAGGTAGCGCACAGAATACTGTTATAAATATTGGGGGGATAATAGGTTACTCTATAAGCTACAGCATACAGGGGTTGTTTTATGTTCTTATATTGAGACAGTGCATTCCTTCTGCTTAGACTTACCTATGGCAATGAAAGGATACAATGCACATGCTATTGCACATTGTGTGTTACACTATGATAGCAGTATAATACAGTAAGTTGATTTAGTATTACTGTGTTATTTTACAGGATTTTCGGATACCACATAGCTGATATAGCTGTTCCTTAGATTGATGACGTGGAAAAGACTTGTTCTTGTGTCTAATTGTTTTGGCATACAGTGTTCAGTATTGCCTACCAGAGGGGAAAAGTTCAAAAACAGCCCTTATTTAAGTCTGTATTAGTTAGACTGTGGTTGAGTCTATTTTTATTTGGTTATTGCCACTAATTATTTCTTATTGCTCATTGTCTACTTGTATGATGTACAGTATCTAATTGAAGTGAACAGGGATAGCATGCTATCTTGAAGCTCTTGAAAATGTCTCCAATATATTTTTCTACATGCAACCAGACTCTTCCTGTCTTCCTGAAAATCAACTTGCATTGCTGATATATGATCTGATGTACTCCATCAGATCATATCTGTGTCTATTATTGTCAAAGTTCCGTTCTGATTACATGACAGTGCAGCATTGTAGATGGATTTTACAAGTCACAATATTTCAGTTGGAATAATAATGTAGCCAACAACAAACCAGACATGATGTCCATCGATAGGCCTGTAACAATTATTTAATAACTGTCAAATAGCAATATTTTTTAAGTAATCATCGTTATTTTATTTAATCACAATTAACATTAAGCTAACATTAGCTAAGGTCTTAAGGTGTATGAGTTTTATGTTCATTTAAGAAAAAAATACAATGCTTTATAATAAAAAAGAGGCGTGGTTTACTTTTCTAAGCTGTGTACTTGTGTTTTTACACCATCTGGGTCACATGACAGTGATTGAAAACTTATCTATGTTTTAAAAATAAATACATGAATAAATATTTTTTTAAATTTGACTGAAGGAGACAACTTTAATCACAATCACTTCTGAGACAATTCATTGTATAGAAACATTTGGATTTGTTACAGCTGTCTCAAGGAAGTTTAAACTGCTTCCAGCTGATTTTCAGGACATACTGATTACAGTCATATTAACACATTAAGTGGATATGGCTGTCATCTCCCTTCATGGATCTATTGGCTTTGACATATCAAAGATGGAGTCCAGTGATCTGATTGGCTCGCTTGGGATTTCTCCTCTGAATCAAACAGTCTGCCAGCATCATCTGCCTGAATTCCTTCCCACAGTCTGCATGTTCAAAGAGGAGAGACGCTGCCTGTAGGCTACTGTTTCACTACCTGTTAGACCAGACAGATTTCATTTAGATTTTACATACAGCCTTCAGTGAACCACTATGAAACTGCCTGGGAGGCTGGGAAATATCATGTTTAATAGCCTGCTCCAAGGCCTTAAGAGAGGTCATTTTTTGGTACCATTTAGGATCTATCCAACCTCCGACGAGAATTTATTATAGGGTTTATTTATATTTTGCTTTGCTTCCAAAACATTGCTACCTTCACATCTGAGCACATCACGTTCCTTTCCACCAACATTGTCCTTCTTGAAGCCATGTTAGGGGGGCGTTTTCACTGAATTTTTCCCCTTTGCAGCATCAGTAGCACAGAGCCTGCCTCCAACCAGACTACGCTGTTCCTGCTTGCTCTGTGGGGTTTTTCTAAGGTCGGGAAGCTAGATTACGCGCAAGGACAGCACATACACAGAACCAAAACAAAGCGCGCTGTCTTTCACCGCGGGGATTCGTCTGTCTGCCGTGCAGGAGCATCTCTGACTCGCGCTGATTTGCGTGAAAAGAGGACAAAACAGGTAAAACTTAGACGGTTTTTCATTTCCCATGCCCAGGCGCATATCCGGATTGACGGAGACGCTTTACTTTCCATGTCTGATGTGATTACACTGTATGTTGAGGATTAGAGGCTACATGAAAAAAGAAGGGGGCGGCGGGGGCATGTTAAAAGAAATAGGTCGTTGTGGTTAATGTCTCTATTGTAGAATAACACGCGAAAGTGCCTCGCGGAATGTGTACGCTTCTGAATATTTGTGTTTAGCCAAACGAAGCCGACCTGGCATAACGTTAGCTAAAAATAACCCTTAGCTGTATGTTTTATTTCCCACGGCTGAATAGGTGCCAATAAATAATACACCTCTCCGTTTAGTCGCCGTGTCAGGCTTTTCTACGATTTAAATAACCGAAAAGTCAACCTTAACGTCTGCGTAGCTACGTCGAAGGGGTGTTACTTGCTTCACTGTAACGTTTGGTTCGGTATGGCTACTGTAACGTTAGCCTACATGGCCCCGGTCACATTCCCGTCTTTTTCCATTCGGCTCGTGCGCCGAACACCACACGCACACATGATATCCCTCCACCTTTACCGCCAGCGGTCAGCTGCATTAATGCATACGTGTAAATGATGTGTGTGTTCCAGCTGCGCTGCTGCAGGCCGCAGCCTATCACACCGCTCAGTGCTGGAACTTGTTTACATGGAAACCTCGGGGGTGAATGGTAACCTTTCCTCCATAACATAGACGGTCAATATACGGCTTGTAAAAAAAACAAAAAAAACTAAAACGACTGGCCTTATGGCACCGACATAGTGGACGTGACGTATCTTGTTTTTCCTCCTAGTACAGCACTATTTAATTACCCTATTACAGATTAGCCTGTGCTTTTTCAATCAGTTGTGTTAGCATGTGTTGGAGGATGCCTGCACTAACGTTACCTTGGGCTGATACTTGACTGAGTTATTCACACTGCATATTTCGAAATTATTTATCTAGGATTTGATATAGTAAATACGTTGAAAAACTACAGTAAAAACATGGAAAAAATCGTTGACTGTGACAAGTGTCTTCCCATCATCTGTATGTTTGTTACACATTTAATTCAACCCTCATAAATCATTTGTGCAATTTCATTATTATCCAATTATTGCTTAATTGTCCAAGCAGAAGGGTTTATGGTAAAGTAGTTAATGTCCTTAATTTTTGGCAAACTCTAGCACTTTAAATTCCACCGATGTAAATCACTCTGGTTTCATTCCCTAAAATATCTCTATTATAAAAGAGTCAGTTCACTTTAATTATAAAAAGGTGGCTGGAGAAGTTGCTAAATTAACAATGCTTTGGTTTTATTTGCTTAGGCTTTGGAATTTGAAATCTAATTTAAAAAGGTGTGCAGTTTTCAGTCTTAGAAACAACTTACTATAACGCAGTCCAGTACAACAACACCACTAACTATGACCTCAATGCTAAACATATCATTGAATGAACACCTGTATGAACGTGTAAAAACAACCTGAACATTATAGGAATATTAAAAGTAAACTTTTTGGCAGAACAGTTGTATTGGATTGTACTAGATTGTACAGGTGTACCTAATAAAGGGACCACTGAGTGTAAACTGTGTATAAATATGTTATTTACCAAGCTGTAAAATGCTGGAAAAGCTTGAAAATGCACATTAAAAATGCTTGAAAAGTTTGAAAATTTGACTTTGGAAAATGTGTAGGTACCCTGAGTCTAGCTCCTTTCGAACACAGAAATAAATAAAAAAAAAACTGTCTCCAGCGTGTTCTGTGGATTATCCAAAGATGACAGGGACACTGTTTCTGGAAAGAGATCTTCCTGATATATTTTTTAAATGAAATTTTTAATGCTGTGACCATTACAAACAAAATTCCTTTCACCTCCATTGTATTAAGGTGAATGGCGGCATACATCTCAGACACAGATATGTCAAAACCTGGACAGATAAAATCAGAACTATCTGTGTACAATATATATACAGTACAGGCCAAAAGTTTGGACACACCTTCTCATTCAATGCGTTTTCTTTATTTTCATGACTATATACATTGTAGATTCTCACTGAAGGCATCAAAACTATGAATGAACACATATGGAATTATGTACTTAACAAAAAAGTGTGAAATAACTCTTAACTCTTAAATAGGTCTTATATTTTAGATTCCTCAAAGTAGATGTGATAGCGCTGCAAACCCTTGGTGTTCTCTCAATGAGCTTCATGAGGTAGTCACCTGAAATGGTTTTCACTTCACAGGTGTGCCTTGTCAGGGTTAATTAGTGGGATTATTTGCCTTATTAATGGGGTTGGGACCATCCGTTGTGTTGTGCAGAAGTCAGGTTGATACACAGCCCTATTGGACAACTGTTAGAATTCATATTATGGCAAGAACCAATCAGCTAAGTAAAGAGAAACGAGTGGCCATCATTACTTTAAGAAATGAAGGTCAGTCAGTCCGGAAAATTGCGAAAACTTTGAATGTGTCCCCAAGTGCAGTAAGCAAAAACCATCAAGTGCTACTGGCTCACATGAGGACCGCCCCAGGAAATGAAGACCAAGAGTCACCTCTGCTGCTGAGGATAAGTTCATCCGAGTCACCAGCCTCAGAAATCGCAAGTTAACAGCAGCTCAGATTAGAGACCAGATGAATGCCACACAGAGTTCTAGCAGCAGACACATCTCTAGAACAACTGTAAGAGGAGACTGAGCGAATCAGGCCTTCATGGTCAAATAGCTGCTAGGAAACCACTGCTAAGGAGAGGCAACAAGCAGAAGAGATTTGTTTGGGCCAAGAAACACAAGGAATGGACATTAGACCAGTGGAAATCTGTGCTTTGGTCTGATGGGTCCAAATTTGAGATCTTTGGTTCCAACTGCCGTGTCTTTGTGCGACGCAGAAAAGGTGAACGGAAGGATTCTACATGCCTGGTTCCCACCGTGAAGCATGGAGGAGGAGGTGTGATGGTGTGGGGGTGCTTTGCTGGTGACACTGTTGAGGATTTATTCAAAATTGAAGGCATACTGAACCAGCATGGCTACCTGTAGCGACATGCCATCCCATCCGGTTTGCGTTTAGTTGGACCATCATTTTTCAACAGGACAATGACCCCAAACACACCTCCAGGCTGTGTAAGGGCTATTTGACCAAGAAGGAGAGTGATGGAGTGCTGCGCCAGATGACCTGGCCTCCACAGTCACCGGACCTGAACCCAATCGAGATGGTTTGGGGTGAGCTGGACCGCAGAGTGAAGGCAAAAGGGCCAACAAGTGCTAAGCATCTATGGGAACTCCTTCAAGACTGTTGGAAAACCATTTCAGGTGACTACCTCTTGAAGCTCATCAAGAGAATGCCAAGAGTGTGCAAAGCAGTAATCAGAGCAAAGGGTGGCTACTTTGAAGAAACTAGAATATAAGACATGTTTTCAGTTATTTCACACTTTTTTGTTAAGTACATAATTTCACATGTATTCATTTATAGTTTTGATGCCTTCAGTGAGAATCTACAATGTAAATAGTCATGAAAATAAAGGAAACGCATTGAATGAGAAGGTGTGTTATTTATTTTTGTAATTCAGGAGAACTAAACCAATCAATCTATTAATACATTTATTTGTCACATTAAATCATAAAATACAATTTCAGTGAAATAAAAGTCAGTTCCTTCAATTTATGCATTAAAAACAGTATATATATATATATATATATATATATATATATATATATATACATATATGTGTGTGTGTGTGTGTGTATGATAGTGGGGGGCAGTGTTAGTCAGTGTCCTTATTTAGGATCCCAGTGTCCTGAGGGTAGCAGCTCCTCCTGAGCCTCTCAGTGCTGCCTGGTGGATCCGGTACCTTCCTCCGACCCCAGTTAGCCGGTTGGTTTGGATCTGTAATGATTCTCTGAGCCTTTTTTCTTGCAGCGCCTGGTGTAGATATCCTTTAGGCAGGGTAGGGCACCGCCTATCTATATCGACGATGATTAATTTACTGGATTGTTTCGGTGCCGCCGGATGTCCCTCATTTTCGGCCAGATGTCCGTCCCCTTCCTCTGTCTCTGTGTTGGCGTTCTAACCTCTGGTGGATTTGTGAGGACTATGATTAACTGCTCCTCAGATCTCTGCAGGGTAAATCCAGACAGCTAGCTAGACTATCTGTTCAATCTGAGTTTTCTGTTGCACGACTAAAACTACTTTTGAATGTACACATGTTCCACCAAAACAAGTTCCTTCCTTTTGCAGAGGCACCGTTGCTCCGTCTAGCACTTTGAACCCGCCCAAGACGATTGTGATTGATTTAAAGAAATGCCAATAAAGAGCACGATTTCTCCCATCCAGGAATGCTGTGTGGCCTAGCCAGACCCTCCTCCGCAGTGCTGTGGAGGAAGGTCTGGCAATGCGAGACTAGGCAGTGTCTAATGTATGTTACCACTCTTTCACAGGGCCTTTCATAGTATACGTTTTCTGTTTAAAAAGCTGCTGTATGTGTATGTTATCATTATGGTATTGACTCGCTGTGTCTGTACTCTGTCCAGAGCACGATGTCAGCCAGAGGAGGAAAGAAGAAGGCCACCAAGCTGTCCCGTTCAGCCAGGGCAGGTGTCATCTTCCCTGTGGGAAGGATGATGAGGTACCTGCGCACCGGCACGCACAAATACCGCATCGGCATGGGGGCACCTGTCTACATGGCAGCAGTTATCGAGTACCTGGCAGGTAGGGGGGCCACAATAAGTCAAGTCTGGAACAGCATACTGTACTGCTGTAAACAGTATTATGTTATGTGTATTCTTTGGATGCAAAAACAATTCATGTAACACTACCTCTAATGCTTCCGCAGCGCTTTATAAAGTTTGTTTTTAATTCTGTGGTGTTGTAGTTCTTTCTGTCGCTAGTCCGACTATAAATTGCTGTATTACGACTACAAATGAGACCAACATGCAACTTATTTTGCAGCCAATCTAGACACCAGTCCTATAATACCAATGAGGAAATTGGGGAATTGTTTCAGACTCTGATGTCTGACTTTGTCGTGATAAAGGTCTTACGTTTCATCCATAATGGTCTTAAAAAGGTCTTAAAAAGTCTTCAATTTGACTTGGTGAAACCTGCAGAAACCCTGTGTATGAGACATGCAACAATACAATCAAAGATATTTTACTTTTTCGATTAAATAAAAGCACATCAACAAGACATCTACATGTCTGGCCCTTGATGTGATTCTCATTTTCCAGTGTGGCCCTTAGGGAAGTTGAGTTTGACACCTCTGGACCATCTGCAAAGTATTATGATAAAGAACTATAGCAATTATAACACAAACAAAGTTTATTATAGCATGGGTCTATTTTTTGGGAAATAGAAATGGTACTAAATGTCCTGGGCCATAAAGCCAGTAACACAAAGAAAGAAGAAGATGTTTACTTTATGTTTATTTGCTATGTCTATATCCACATTACTGCTCGTAGTAGAGTATGGTCTAAACTTCTTAAATGGTACATTGTTGTTCCTGATGGGCTGGGAGTCACACAGTGGAAAGTAAACATGTTGAAATAGCTGAACACACACTGTATGTTTGATGGCTTTCTCTGTGTTTTCTCTCCTTGAAGCTGAGATCCTGGAGTTGGCAGGAAACGCAGCGCGGGACAACAAGAAAGGCAGAATAACTCCCAGGCACATCAAGCTGGCTGTGGCCAACGACGAGGAGCTCAACCAGGTAACAGGGACTATAAGTGGCTGACTAATATTTGGTTATACTCTTCTTGAAGTCAAAGACAGTTTGCAATGTTTTCACTTCTCGAATGTGAAAAGAACTCTGAATCAGAATCAAAATACTCAGTCCCCTTAGGGAGCTCTGGTTCCGGAAGTGTTTTCCAGCATTCAGTTGTTCCGTTGACGTTTCAGAAATTGCTTGTATAAAGAGTATTAAGCCTGGAACCAAATCAACCAGCTACGAGAGGATTCATGACCATAACACATTTGATTCGGCGCAAAAAACCCATTTTGAAAACAACAAAAAAGGCTAAAGGTACACGACTGTGTACAGAACCTATCACCTAAAGCTCGCTCTAGACGTTCACCGTTACGTGGCTACAGTAAACATTTCCATAGTAACAGCTAGTTGGACCAATCAGAGAAGTCGCTGTTACGCTTATGATTGTGGGTAGTGTAGTATTTCTCCATAAGATCGTGAATAAAACATGTTTTTCCTAAAACCAGGTTGATTTTATACATACTTCTAGCTTCTACAGGAGCAGAAACTTTAGTTTCACATCCTCGTAGCTCGGGGTCAGTCTACCTCGGATGGTTTAGACATTATGGCTGATAATTAAATTCCTCATGGAGAAAATCAATGGGACGTTTACTTCCAGAACCACACTGTTGAGCTCTATTGTAGTGCAGTGTGAACATAAATAAAGTACAAACATAAATAAGTACAGGGTGAATATAAGTAGCAGCAATGAATAAATAACAGAGCCCGTTTTTCTCCCATCCCCGAATGCTGTGTGGACTAGCCAGACCCTCCTCCACAGCGCTGTGGAGGAGGGTCTGGCAATGTGAGACTAGGCAGTGTCTAATGTATGTTACCACTCTTTCACAGGGCCTTTCATAGTATACGTTTTCTGTTTAAAAAGCTGCTGCATGTGTATGTTATTATTATGAGATTACATTATTACTAGCAACTGCATGGAGGAGGGGGGGGTGCGTTCACAGAAGGCTTGTATCATGTGGACGTGCCGACAGTGCTGTTGTCATTACTTAGAATTCCTCATGGGGGAGACAGAAACTACGCACTATAGCTTTAAATTCGCTGAAGTATTGTTTTCTAGGTGTGATTTTCAACAAGTCTTAATTTTCCTACGTCAATGTTCCTACCTCTAATGCTCATTGAAATGTTCCCGCAGCCCTTCAGCCGCTGTATATATATATATATATATATATATATATATATATATATATATATATATAATTTATAAAGAAATTGTATTAAGAAATGTGATTGCCTATGGAACAAAAGAGGACTTGGGTCTGTTTTTTTGTAAACAGGAGGAGCACAGTATTCTCAAGAAGGCAACAGTTTAAATGAAGAGGCTGTGTGGAAGCCCCTGATCTCCCACAATGCTGTTTGCCTTTTTTAGCATTCTGTTTTTTTATATGCATTACATACTTGGAAATGGAATGCCTGACAGAGGATATTTTTTGACAATATGTAAAAAATGCATGAGAAATTCAATTCATTGTAATCACGTAATGTTATATACATATAAAGGTACTGTCCTCTCAGGTTAATGTGAGTGAAAGTCTTCTGCCTGGAGTGTGAGGCATATGGTTTTAGATGACAGCAGATGGTGTGTGTAGCAGCTAATATTTCAGCAGGCGTGAAGTGTCCCAACATTGTGGGTAACCTCAGCTGGGACCAACCACAGTCATTTCACATCTGTTTGTACAAGACTAGTCACCATTTCTTGAAGAGAACGAAGACAGAAGAAATAAGGCGTGTTATTGTATGTTGTAGCACAGTACATAGTCAAACGGTGTTACGGAAATGTTTTCTCCATCAGCTTCTGCGGGGGGTGACCATATCTAACGGAGGGGTTCTGCCTCGGATCCATCCAGAGCTGCTCTCCAAGAAGAGGGGAGGCCGGGTGAAAGCAGAAAGCCAGGCGTCCATCCCAGAGAAGCAGGAAGAACGCTCAAAGAGCAAGAAACCCGTCAAACCCTTGAAAAAGGTTAAAGGCAAACGAGGCCGCAAGCCAAAGGTCAGTCAACATAACAGAATACTCACAGAGATGGGGGGGCAGTTAAGGCCTCAGTAGGCTTCAAATTAAATGCGTTTTTAGATTCTTGAACACCGTCTAAAACCACTTCACGGGGCGCCCTGGTAGCTCACCTGGTAGAGCGTTCGCCCCATGTACCAAAGCTCGGTCCAGATTCCGACCTGCGGCCCTTTGCTGCATGTCTTACCCCTCTTTCTCTCCCTTTTCCTGTCTACAACTGTCCTATCAATTAAAGGCCAAATTGCCCCCAAAAGAATCTTTAAACCACATCACAAACAGCAGAATCAGGCAGCTGCATCTGATAAGTCATTTCACTTTTCAAAACAGACAATTAAACTGAGTGACTTGGCAGTTGAATGGTTACCTCATATAATATAACCCCCCCCTCCTAAAAGCAAAAAACAACAATCCAACAATCATGCCCACTTTATGCAGTGATTGGACAATACAACAAATCTGAAGCTGACATGTCTATAACTTGTTTAAAACTATTATCAACAGCAGGCAAACAATGATTCAAAAAGTATACTTATTTTAGTACTTGAGTTTTTAAATTATAAACCTATTTTTAAAGCGTGACGAAATCATCTTTAGTCACGGTTCACTTATTTGCCGTTTCTGGAGCTTTCAACCACCTCTCATGGTAAGGCTATAGTAAAAATCACTATAGTCAAGTCCAACACAAGTCACAGTACGAGCAGCTCCCAGATCCAGTTGAACTCTGTCAAATACATTTGCTTCAGAAAATCACAAGATATGGTTGAAAGCTCCAGATAGAGGCAATACGTGGGCCCTGAGTTGAGATTATTTTGTCAAGCAACTGTGTCCACAGTCAAGAATGAACTTGTACCCTTTATTTCATTAAAGAAAATATGCCACAGTGCTCAATGCATCTGTATTAAATCAAGAACTTTGCCAAAATAAAATGAGCTAGAAACGTATGACTCCAGAAATGAGGAAATAAGTACAGACAGAATACACAGAATATGTAAACAAACAAGAATTAGTTGAGCCTTGACACTTCTTGACCCAGTGTCAAGTACTGAGGTTTGATACTAAGCTTGCTTATTATTTGTTTAAACTGTACACTCTGTTATAATTTAATTATGGTTGAAATGTGTCTTTTTTTCCAATCTGACAAAGAGCACAGACAACGAGTCTGTACCAAACTCCACAGTAGAAGACGGCCCGGGAGATGGATTCACCATCCTGTCAGCAAAGAGCCTGTTCCTTGGACAGAAGGTAATATATGTGTATGAGAGTCTCTGAGGGCCAGCGCTGCTATTTTGAACTGAAGCTGCTGATAGCTAAATAGATAGCTAAAATATAGTGTAAATATGTAATCATAAAGCCCAGTTCAGACCAAAAGAGTTGCGACAAGATGAGTTGAAACTTGTAAAAGTACTTGTAACGTGGCGGACTGCAACGTTCTGAAAGCTGCCAGTTCACAACAATGTGACGAGACAAGACTGTCTATCGTCTCTATAGCAACGACTCTTTGTACTTCTGTTCTAACTTCAGATTTCCAGGCTTTTTGTAGCTGGATATATCATGTGTTGCCTCTAAATGTGAATATGGATAATGTAAGTGATAATGAGATGCTTGCTACAGCTGCATTTCTAGTGAGGAATCAGCGAAAACGTTTTATTTCTCTGATTCACGACTTTGTTCTATGTGCTCCCTCTCTTCAGTCATTCTCTAGTCAAGTCATAACAGCAGTCGAGGTAAAATGCTCACTGCAAGGCTGAAATTATGAAAATCCAGCAAAGCACTAAACATACTGCATTGACATTCTAAAAGAGGCAGCAGAGCCCCTTACCTAAGAAATGGTGAAGCTGATGAGGACATTTAATTCGGAATTGACTTTAATAAGAAAAGAAAAGAAGATACCTTGCTAGCATGATTGCAGTGGAGGAGACAAAACTGTCCTCTTTTCATTGGAAAATGCATTCCAAAGTGCAGTTGAAGCTAATGTGAGCCTTCAGCAGTCTGAGTTAGTCTAATCAACTGGGGACGTTTGAAAGTTCCTGTCTATTTAGGACAGAATTACCCCTTTTTATTTCCTTGCTGAGCTACAGTACTCTCTAGCTCGCTCGACCACATACCGTGCTCACTGGTGCTCGTTGAGACTCCGTCTAAAACTGCCATTTTCACCAGCTGACAGTTTGTGACATAGAAATACAATGGATCATGGATCATTTTATTTCTATAGTTGCTGACTCTATTGGCTGTTGAAACAGGTGACGCTCCTTACATTCTAAAACCAGCCTCTGGAGACTCGACCAGCTGAGTTGCAGCGACGCATTCGGCTGGCATGAGTCGAGCTGAGACGGACCGGTTCACACCCTGCGACGTTCTAAACGGTTTTGTCTCGGCGCGAATCTTTGGTCTGAACTGGGCTTAAGAGCGACAACAATGTTTGCTCACTGGGATGAAAGGCCAACCAACATATCAGTCTAGTTTTCGACATTTACCATATAAAAGGCTAGGACAGAAAAGTACAGCAGCTGTTTTCTCACACTGTGTTGATGACTTTGATCCACAGCTTTCACTAACAGAGAGTGAAATCAACAAAATTGGAACAATCAAAGTGGAGGGAATAATTAACCCAACAAATGCAGAGATGGACCTTAAAGACGGAGTGGGTGAGGAGGACATGTGCATGTGTACTTGTTTTCTTATTAACACGTTTTCAGACTTCCCCCTACCCATCCAGTGTTGTGTTCACCTGCTGCTGTGCCGTTTTTCAGGAAACGCCTTGGAGAAAGCTGGAGGCCGAGAGTTCCTGGAGGGAGTCAAGGAGCTGCGGAAAGCACAGGGGCCTTTGGAGGTGGCATCAGGTAGGCCTACACACTGTCCTGGGGCCAGTTTTAGGAAGGAGGTTTAACAAACTCTGAGTCTAACCCTGAACTCTGAGTTAATTTACCCTGAGATGGAAACTCTGAGTTTTCGGTTCTAGAACAGCTGATTTGAGTTAGTTCAATCAACTCAGAGGAGGTTCACTCAGAGTTAAGCGTGTGCAACCCCACTATAGAAAGGCAGCATGAATGGAGCCCCAAGGCATGCTTCCAAGGAGGGCTGGGCAATACATAATATTGTGATGAGACTAGATATTGTCTTTGATTTTGGATATCGTAACATCAACAAGTGTTGGTTTTAAAGTGGTCATTTTCTGAACTTACCAGACTGTTCTAGCTGTTTTATTATTTGCCTTACCCACTAAGTCATTATATCTACATTATTGTAAACCCTTCAATATCGTCGCAATATCGACGTTGATGTATTTGGTCAAAAAATTTGTAATATCAGATTTTCTCCATATCGTCCAGCTTTACTTCCAATGGTTAAACTGTCAAAATGAGTGTTTGTGTGTGTTCCCCTTCAGTGGCAGTGAGCCAGGCCAGTGGGATGGCAGCCCGCTTCATCATCCACTGTAACGTCCCTCAGTGGGGTTCAGAGAAGTGTGAGGACCAGCTAGAGAAGACGGTGAAGAACTGCCTCTCCGCAGCGGAAGAGAAGAAGCTCAAGTCTGTGGCTTTCCCTTCACTCCCTGCTGGACGGTGAGCTCCACTCTGCTCATTTCAAACTCTCTGTATGTCAATCAGTAGTGCTGCTAATGCATTTATCCACTCAGAGGTGACACGCAAGTCAATGAAGCTTATATACTCAACTCTGAAGTTGAAAATGAACAGCTGGTTCAGTCTGTTTTATGGCTAAGAGTCAATTACAAGAGTATGTATGTATAAGAGAAAGTATGCACTTTCACAGGAAATTTGTTTGCAGTTGGAGGTACAAAAAACAACAATAAACAAGGCATAAAACATCTTAGCAGCACATCTTTCATCACTTAAAAAGTGAACAGTGTCCAATAAATCCCTTGAGATTGTCTGGAAGAGTGATTTCTAAAAGTGTCACTGAGAAGGCCCAAAGTGACACTAATCAAAACTGTGCATTCAGGAGTTGTGCAAGTTATCAGCTTTAATTGCACAAGGAACAAAAGAAAATGTGTACCTGTTTGTTTTTGCTCTAGAGAGCCTATATCTCGGCCCAGAGGGGACAAGAGTGGGTGGTCAAAACTTGACAAGATTGACCGCGCCGTCTGCAAAACTTGTCCGTCAAAGGTCTTTGTTAGAGAGAGCTGCTGTATCACTATCACTCAGCAGGGAAACAAAGAGTTTTGTTAAATAATTAGGACCTAGTAACATTTCCGTATCACAGTCAACATGCCAGAACTACATACAGTCAGATTAATGTCTGTAAAGACCACAGCATCACAAGGTAAAACATGCAGAGGACTGTAATAAATGTATCAATGAATCATCATCTCTTATGTACAAATAAAATAAAATCAGTTATTGAGGAGATTCTCCTCAGATCAGGTCATTTCCCTCACAGTGTAGAGAAAATCGTATTTATCTTTATATTTTTGATGAATAAACGAAAATCCAGCAAAATCCAGCATGTGAGCAAATAACAAATAAGACTCCTAACTTAAAGCTTTAGTATGTAACTTTTTTATAATATTGGACGTCCGTTATATTGTTGTTGTCATTACTTAAAATTCCTCATGGGGGAGACAGAAACTACGCACTATAGCTTTAAGGGCCTTGACACACCAATCTGATTATCAGCCGGTGGACAATCTGGTGAGGTCGGTGACTCGAGTCTGTTCGGTGTGTTCCGTGCCGTCGTCCGTTGGAGGAGCTGTCGACCTTCATTTTGGCCGACCCGACATGTTCAGTCAGAGACAGGGCAGTCGGGACTCACCTGGAAATGACGAGCGGGATAAGCCTCTCAAAATCTGACTAAAATCTTTTAAACTGACCTTTGTTGATCTGAAATGAAGACAGATTCAGCAGCTGCGCGGCCTATTTCTCTCTTACAGTGTTTTCAGAAACACGTTTCGGTGAACTATTTTAGTCCAATATGAGATCGTATTCTGAACGAGCCGCCATGACAATCTGGCTTTGAATTTCTGGAGAAAAAAGAACCACATGACGCGTTCGTCCAATCAGCTGCCGGTTTTCATTTTCTGGGAAACAATACAGAGAAGCGCCGCCTGCTGCTATGGAGTCGTATTATGTCTCGCGCACGCGCAGAGTGTACGCTCAAGTCGGTGCCGCCTCAGTGTGTTTTGAGTCATTTTTTTGGACCTCAGGGACCCGACTGATCAGTCCGACTGGCTTTACTGCCGACGGTCGGCCGCCTGGTGTAACAGCTTTAAGAAGTGGTAGTGAGCGATGGTCATTAAAGCTATAGTGCATAGTTTCTGTCTCCCTCATTAAGGAATTACTACAGTCACATTAGCTACAAAAGACAGCGACACACACTCGCTTGATGGGCGTTCCTGGGCGTGCCTAGCCTACTCCTGGTTGCTTGGCAAAAGTAAACAGAAATTCTTTGGTGCTACCTTCAACCACGTCCCAGTAGCAGTAGCATGCTATTGCCTAGTATCTAGGAGGTCTTGCAAGTCACTTCAGAGGTATTGTCAAGTCACAAGAACGATGTTTTTGGATTTAAAATTATTTATTTCTTGATAGGAGTAACAAAATGTATGAGATAAAATGCCAAACATATCAGATATATACAGAAATACAATGTCCTGAAGCGTTTTCCGCCATTTTGAATGATTTTCTTCAACTCGTGCAACCAACGTACAGTGGGGCAAAAAAGTATTTAGTCAGCCACCAATTGTGCAAGTTCTCCCACTTAAAAAGATGAGAGAGGCCTGTAATTTTCATCATAGGTACACTTCAACTATGAGAGACAAAATGAGAAAAAAAATCCAGAAAATCACATTGTAGGATTTTTAATGAATTTATTTGCAAATTCCTCGGGAAAATAAGTATTTGGTCACCTACAAACAAGCAAGATTTCTGGCTCTCACAGACCTGTAACTTCTTCTTTAAGAGGCTCCTCTGTCCTCCACTCGTTGCCTGTATTAATGGCACCTGTTTGAACTTGTTATCAGTATAAAAGACACCTGTCCACAACCTCAAACAGTCACACTCCAAACTCCACTATGGCCAAGACCAAAGAGCTGTCAAAGGACACCAGAAACAAAATTGTAGACCTGCACCAGGCTGGGAAGACTGAATCTGCAATAGGTAAGCAGCTTGGTGTGAAGAAATCAACTGTGGGAAAAATTATAAGAAAATGGAAGACATACAAGACCACTAATAATCTCCCTCGATCCGGGGCTCCACGCAAGATCTCACCCCGTGGGGTCAAAATGATCACAAGAACGGTGAGCAAAAATCCCAGAACCACAAGGGGGGACCTAGTGAATGACCTGCAGAGAGCTGGGACCAAAGTAACAAAGGCTACCATCAGTAACACACTAGGCCACCAGGGACTCAAATCTTGCAGTGCCAGACGTGTCCCCCTGCTTAAGCCAGTGCATGTCCAGGCCCGTCTGGAGTTTGCTAGAGAGCATTTGGATGATCCAGAAGAGGATTGGGAGAATGTCATATGGTCAGATGAAATCAAAATAGAACTTTTTGGTAAAAACTCAACTCGTCGTGTTTGGAGGGGAAAGAATGCTGAGTTGCATCCAAAGAACACCATACCTACTGTGAAGCATGGGGGTGGAAACATCATGCTTTGGGGCTGTTTTTCTGCAAAGGGACCAGGATGACTGATCCGTGTAAAGGAAAGAATGAATGGGGCCATGTATCGTGAGATTTTGAGTGAAAACCTCCTTCCATCAGCAAGGGCATTGAAGATGAAACGTGGCTGGGTCTTTCAGCATGACAATGATCCCAAACACACCGCCCGGGCAACGAAGGAGTGGCTTTGTAAGAAGCATTTCAAGGTCCTGGAGTGGCCTAGCCAGTCTCCAGATCTCAACCCCATAGAAAATCTTTGGAGGGAGCTGAAAGTCCGTGTTGCCCAGCGACAGCCCCAAAACATCATTGCTCTAGAGGAGATCTGCATGGAGGAATGGGCCAAAATACCAGCAACAGTGTGTGAAAAACCTTGTGAAGACTTACAGAAAACATTTGACCTCTGTCATTGCCAACAAAGGGTATATAACGAAGTATTGAGATGAACTTTTGTTATTGACCAGATACTTATTTTCCACCATAATTTGCAAATAAATTCATTAAAAATCCAACAATGTGATTTTTCTGGATTTTTTTTCCTCATTTTGTCTCTCATAGTTGAAGTGTACCTATGATGAAAATTACAGGCCTCTCTCATCTGTTTTAAGTGGGAGAACTTGCACAATTGGTGGCTGACTAAATACTTTTTTGCCCCACTGTACATACATCACGCTGCCCTCACTCCGATTGGCTTTGTCGCATCGCTCAGCGTTTGCATAAAATAGACTTTCTTGTCTATTTTGGCCCCACCTTGCTCGTAGCATCGGCGAGCTCGTGGCTTGTCGCTGGCAAACGGCCACCCCCATTGAAAATGAATGGCAGCCTGCGCTTTGTCCCTGTCTCTTGTAGCTAATGTGACTGAGGGGTAAGTAATGACAACAAAACTGTTGGCGCGTCCACATGATACAAGCCTTCCACGTGCCCCCCCCCCCTCCTCCACACAGTTGCTAGTAGCCAAGGAGGACACGGAGGATTAAAAAAACATGATGGACTCTATCTTATCTTATCTATATTATCTTCACTCGAGTTTCTGCTCAGGAAAGTCGCCGGACGCCACAATCTTCTGACCATGGTCATACTGAGAAATCCAGAGAGTTGTGTGGAGCTGATAGTCTTAATTAGCTTTGTAGCAACTCATTTGGTGATGGCTTGAATGGAACAGACGTTCATTAATATCAAAAAGTTACGCACTACAGCTTTAATCAAGACTTCAACGGCAAAATCCATTTAAAGATCCATCAGTGAGAGAACAGAAAACGCTCTTCTTCCTTTGTCTCATTAAATGTTGCATCACCACTGTTCTCCAGCAGTGACACACTGCCTCCATGGATCAGGGGCCAGATGTCGTGGCAGCATAACACCTTAGTGGATATTAATGTAATTTAGGTAGACAATGATGTTTGCCTACATTTAACTGCAGTGCTGCCAGGAGGGCTCCTCCTCTCTGCTGGGGTTAGGGACGTGTGTTCAGACCAACACAGCGGGGGTGCAGCGTGACCCGAACTGATGACCCAGGCTCAACCTTTGCTGCAAAACAATGTAACGCCAACCGACAAGGGCCTATGGTGGGCAATTACATGCATGCCAGTTCACATTTCTGGTAGAACCCCATATTTCCAATATTCTCATGATCGTCAAAAGCAAAGATAAAATAATAATACCGCCTTGAAAAGGTGCACAGGAAACATAAACTTTGAAAAAACAATACACGGCCCTGCCAAATCACAGACATGTTGATTCGCACGGGACTAATATTATCACAAGACCTCGTGTTTGCCGAAATATGGTAGGTCTTCGCGGGGGAATTTTAACTTTACAAATTACAGACATGGCCGATTCACACGGGATAGGGCTTTAGAGTATTATAAACTGCTTTGCACCTATGGATCTGTCACTCAAAGATTTGCTCTATTTGTCTTTGTTGTATTTACTTTACTTTTGTTCTATGTATTTGATTTCTTACACACTGCTGAAGAGCTGCTAAACAGATTTTCATTGTACTCTGAGCACAGTGGCAATAAAGATCTATCTATCTATCTATCTAAACTGCACTTCTTGGTATATACAGCACACCTGCCCCAACTCAGCCCCTTACATTATATGAATGCACAGTTGTTTGCGGTCTGACACCTGCTAACCCTACCAAACAGAATATTGGCTAATATGGAAATGGAATGGCAATTATCAGGCTACACTGTATCACATAAACTTGTCTGATTTCACAGACTCAACAGTAGAGCTGGGTACCTAATTCAATGCTTTTTAGGCACCGACCCAATTGCCTCTAAAGTATTGACTATCAAAAAAATGCCTTGTCATTCAATACCAAATTCCAATACCTAAGGAGTAAATCTCATCAGTGAGCCAATCAGCATGCAGCATGCATCTACCAAGATCTAGTCTATATCCACGACGTTACACTTCCGGGAATTACTCCGTTGCCGCCTGTAATTTCGCCGGATGTCCTTCTTTTCGGGCAGATGTCCGTCCCCTTCCTCTGTCTCTGTGTTGGCGTTCTAACCTCTGGTGGATTTGTGAGGACTATAGTTAACTGCTCCTCAGATCTCTGCAGGGTAAATCCAGACAGCTAGCTAGACTATCTGTCCAATCTGAGTTTTCTGTTGCACGACTAAAACTACTTTTGGAACGTCCACATGTTCCACCAAAACAAGTTCCTTCCTGAGACTATTTAGCAGAGGCACCGTGGCTCCGTCTGGCGCTTAGCACCGCCCAAGACGATTGTGATTGGTTTAAAGAAATGCCAATAAACCAGAGCATGTTTTTCTTCCATCCCTGAATGCTAACCTAGCTTGGTTTTAGACTAACCAAGATCTAATAATGTCTGTGATTGGAAAAACTCTACGTTACACAGAGACGGGGCTCACGTAGTAGGAGCTGGAAAATAAATAAAGAGATTTGTGATGTTTTAAAAAATTGGTATTGAACCACAGTATGGGAAGTTCACGGTAAACGATAGCCAGCTCTACTGACCAGTGTCATTACTTGCACAGTGCGGACAGTTTCAGCATTTTGGTGACTGTATTTTTAACAGCAGTAATGATTGACATTTCACAGCATTCTGGTTTGTTGTGTTGCTTTTAGCAGCAGCTTTTATACAGTACATGACTCGTCACTAGTCAGTAATGTTTATTTGACAAGCTGAATCTCTCTCACAGGAACGGATTCCCCAAACAAACGGCTGCCCAGCTCATCCTCAAGGCCATCTCCAACCATTTTGTGTCATCCACCAGCTCCTCTCTGAAAAACATTTACTTTGTTCTGTTTGACAGTGAGAGCATCGGAATATACCTTCAGGAAATGGCCAAGCTGGACGCCAAGTGAGGATTCTTGTTTTAGGGGATTGTTTTTCTAACTGTTGTTTGTTGCAGCTGGTGTAGATAGGTGATATGACAGTAGGGGGGGGGGGTTGATGTGGAATCTGTCTTGGTTAAAGAGGAAAAAAAAAATATGTGTGAGTGGAGTGCTGTTCACATTTATGTTCCACTGTCCTGTCAAGAGATTGCATTCTTTATAGATTAGATAATTTAAATTCGTACAGTTTGCCATTATAGTTCCTTGTTTCAATGATGTTTTTACATTCCATGTACAAATATAACAGTTTTCCTGGCCTCTGTAGTTTCTGATACAGTTAGTTTACTAAAAAAACTGTGGTTCTCATTCTGCTTTAATAAAACTCAGATGTTTTACACCAGAGATCCACACTTACATTTCTTTCTTGTCTCATTTTTAAGAATATTGTTTTGAAAATGTTACATTTCATGAAATAAGTAAGTATTAGTGTTACAATACAGTAACAAATGCACATATACACTCTACTTCTTCAGAATGTCAGGTAGACCTCATCGATTGGAACAAGGGCATTGATAGCAGACATCAGCTGTAATTCTATCATATCATGCTGGCAGCCATATGCACAAAACATCCAAAGGCCAAAGACCCTGACACACCAAGGCCACTATCGGCCGTCGGTCCAAGTTGGGCCTCTGACCATCGCCCTAGTTTGTGCGGTGTGTCCCCGCACCGTCGCCACGCGTCGGCCTTCGTCGGTTAAACAATCTATCTGATTGGCTGTTCAGCTTGAAAACAGTAGTGAGGAGAAAAAACAGACTGAGTCTGATCAATCCAACACAGTACACAGTCACTCTCATGTTTATGTTGATTTGATTTGATTTAATGTTGATTTTAGAATGTTTTTTTGTGTTATATGTTTATGTTGTTAAGCAACAGATTGTAGCACTATGTTCAAGATAAATTTCCCCTCGGGGACAATAAAGTGTATTCTATTCTATTCTATTGTACACACACATAGCTGTCAAAACTGACGTTCGCATGTTCCATCTAAAACAAAAACCACGAAAACTAAAAAGGAAAAATGGAGCGGGCTTTCATTTTTAAACAGTGGAAATGTAGCATGAAGATATACACAACCTCCTCCTCCTGAGGGTCTTTGTTTCAGGGACGTATTAGAAGGATTTTTGTTTCAGTTTGTTTAAACGATGCTGGGCGCGCCCGCCTCCGCCACACAGATAACCGCCGATAATGGGCTCGTTGGAGATCACCGGCGATCGCCGCCCAATGCATGCTGGGTAGATTTGTGTGCGACTTGATCCAAACTTGCTCTGACGTCATGCACACGTGGGCCACTGCTGCCCGCAGACACATGGAGCCTTGAAGAAGAAGAGCACATCGGCTGCCTTTGCTGTTAGCTAACAACAGATAACTGGATGGAGCTATAATGTAACTTAGTTTTTTGTTTTGTTTATTAGCACGTCGGTGACATGAATAGGCTATACCAACAGTTTTATGTTTGATCACTGGGTGGAGCATTGTCCCCAGAAATGCATCTAGGTAATCAAAAGCCAGAGGTACACAGGTGTGTGGCAAAGGGGAAAGCACACAGCTTTTACTTTGGGCACATTCAATCTCAAAACGGTGTGTTGCTACGGTTTACGACATGTTTCCTCAGAACGGTGTGAAACTCTCTGCGACGGGCTTTGGGATGTGTTCTCTGGTTTATTGGCTGTCACAGGTGATACCCAATCAGCAGAGACGTGTCTGTAGACTCGTGGTGATAAAAAGACAAGTGTCTGCGCACACAACAGTGTGTTCAACGCACCCCCGTTTCAGTTTTAAAAAACGTGTTGCTACGTTTTGTCGGGGCTGAACGTGGCCCTGGCCAGTGGGATTGTTTGATTAGTGTTTAACTGGAAAGCAGAATGAAACCTAAAAGGAAATGGACAAAAGCCTACCTGTCATTAAATAAAGTCACCGCACTCAAAGATATTTAATGTATGGACATTGATTTATTGACAACCCAGAACACACTTTCTCGCACCTCATTGGCTTAATGAACAGTAGGTGTGGTTAAAAGACTACAGGCACCAAACTGGACAATAAAAGATTGTAGAAACGTTGCCTGGTTTGATGAGTCTCGATTTCTGCTGCGAAATTCAGATGGTAGGGTCAGAATTTGCTGGAACTGGAACTGGAGGAAGAACATCGTGCCACTGAGCTACGTAGAGCGTAGACAGAGTGGATAAAAGGCCTATCCCTCTTCTGGCCGGGAGCAACAGAAACGCCGACATGTCGGAAACAACAGCGTCACAGGGGAGCGGTCACCAGACGCACGAAAAATGGCAAGCAAAGAGCCAATAATCAGTCAGGTGTGGCCCTGGGGGGATAGTCACCATGGAAACATGAATTGGTCATGTGACAAGGGCTGGGAAAATTGGCAGAACATACAGCCAAGTGACAGTACTCTAATCCAGTGGAAATCACAATTGTCAGATTGACAGCACTCATTGATAGCCCAATGTGTGTTTGGGGGGGGGCAATCATATTTTAGGGGGGGCCAGTGCCACCCTGTGCCCCCCTTCTAGCCCTGCCCCTACACAGAGCACCCATCAGCATTTAGCAGGCCACTAATTTAATAGTTTGGGAATGATCATCCGCCTTTATAGGCATATACAGCTGAGTATCAGCTTAGTCGTAGAAATAATACTATAACTGTGTATAATGTGGCCACGTCCTGTCGTATGTCGTATGTCATGTAGTCTGTAGTTCTTTAGTGTGCTTACAGCAGCGTGAAACCAGAACTAAGTTTTGAGCAAGTTACTTCCAAAATGTAACACATTATAGATTACTAGTTACTGTCATTTCAGAGTAATTAGTTATATTACAATATTACTGTCTCTGAATTGTAATGCTTTACACTACTTTTGAGTTACTTTCACCAAAATAACCGCAGAAGCATGACTTGGCAGGTAAATCAGGAATTTCACTTATGTATGATTTAATCCGGGCCGAGAGCACGTCGTCGGTTTCTGTCATTTAGTTTCAGATCAAACGTGTAAAGTTCAGACGAGGAAGGTGTGAAAAGAAAAAAAGCAACAGCTCCATCTTGTTCAGCAGCCTGGCAACATCAGTTGGGGACATTGAGAAATAGTTTTAATTTCACATCAACCAATCACATCCAGGCCATGTTGAAGAATCAGATCATTTATCAAGGCTTTGGTAGCCAATGACCTGATATAGTGAAAACCAAATTTGAAGGCCTTTTAAGGACCGCAGCTTTCACTGGCAGAGCTGACAGTAGATGAGGTAGTAATGCTTTATATTATTGGAGAATTTTAGTGATCTGCACATGTGATAGCATGGTAAAACCGTACAGCTAGGATTGCCTTGTGTTTGGTTTTGTAGGACTCTGTGCATCATGGGACAGTTGAACACCGCCAGAGGTAGGGAGGATTATCAGATTTGTTTGGTCCACATATTTAGAGAAAGAGTTTTTGAGGAATACGGCGGAGCCACTCTCAATGTTGTAAACTAACTAACTAAACTATCAGTCTGATAGGGAGTACGGTGGAGATTTCATATACATATTAACTAAGCTAGAGGACTTCAAATCCGCACTAACTTTAAACCTAGCAGGCTGAACCGGAAGTTGTTCTGTCCCTCCTTCGTGAAGGCCGTCTCAAAGCTCTTATTTCTGCCCCGAGGAACGAGGATGCATCTCTGAGGATACAGGTTGCATTAATAACCCTGTATCCTCGGATATAGCTCCTCAATGAACCCTCCTTGATGCTTGCTCCTTGGTCCTCGGGGGAGAAATAAGAGCTTTGAGATGGCTTTCACAGAGGAGGGACAGAACAACTTCTGATTCAGCCGAAGAGTCGAGGAGCTATCAGATAAGGATGATGAGATGCAGCCACAGAGAGAAGCCTTTCTGGAAGCCGTGCAGCTGAAGGAGTTACTAACTCCACCCAAACAGCTAATGAATTCATGTGATGCTTCAGAGGAAAGGACGTCTCATCTCTCTAAAACACATCAGCTCGTTGTCTCTCTCTTCCCATGATTTCCTCTCTGCGTCTCTCCCGTACCTCATCGGTGGGACGGACTAAGAAGGGAGGAAGGGAGGTAAGTGGAGGAGTCAAGGAGGCAATTTAAGGGAAGTGAGATGTACCTTATGATCTTCTTGATCTAAACTCAGTTCCTCAGTTAAAGTTGCTCTCAGAAAGTTTTTACGATCAAACTCTTAGTGTCATTTAGGAGGACTCCTTGTGGTAAGATAAGATCTGAATACGGTCGGTATTTCAGAGTAAAAAACACAAACATCAGAATGAGCACTTTCTTTACATTATATTTATTACATAGTAAAAAGTACATTACCTTTTATTTATATATACACATATTCATGTAATTTCCTTTTCAAGCAAGACTCAGCTGCTGATAAGAGTCCCCTACAACAAATGAACACAGCTTACAAAATGTCTCATGTTGGTGGCTCTATAAGGCTGTAGTGTTACCTGACTGCCAACTGTACTGCAATGGAAAAGTTCATCTCTTCTTTCCCAACTCAATAAATAACATTTAACATCACTGAGAGAATCCCAGGGCCACACTGAGTGGATGTCAAGCTGTCCACGTCACATATTTGGCATTAACATGGTGAATTAGTCTCCATCAGTTTGTCAGGGTCCACGTCGTTGTACACAAGGCACAATCAGCATGCAAGAACCTCAACACGTTCTATGGAAGCAAACTGTAGCAGCTCAACGCCTCATTGTGAAATGTAACCACAACTGAATACATACTGTAGAAACGTTTAATACCGCAGAATTTATAGCACAACAATACTGTACTTTGAAAACTATTTATCTATATGTATGTGGTCTAAATCACAAGTAGTAGTCAGAAGTAGTGACCAACAGATACCACCGGGAGAGAAAAAGAGTTACTGTGTTGTTTGTTCTTCACTTATTGTATCATGTATCAGGGAAAATCCCACATGCTGGTGCATATATGTTACCACGGTTACCAAATGATATTACATACAACACAGATCTCAGCAGATGGATTGAAGAGTATACGTTTTGAATTCAAATTAAAATCACAGTCGTGTGGTCCGTTTTGCGTTAACGCCACAGACAAACAGGAAGTGGAGCGAGATCACTGAACTACACGCCAAACGCACCCGAGCAAAACGTCAACAAAGATGTAGTCCTCTGGGCTGCTCTGCTATGTATACCTTCTAATGGCTCCACTGAGGATGAATACAGTTATTGAATTGAAATCAGTTCTTCTATTTATTTTTATTATACAACTTAAAATAAGCTGCAGAAAAAAACAAACAGATGGATGTTTTTCAAAGTATTCTAGTGCTATAAATTCAGCGGTAGGTATTCAGTAATGATCTCATTTAACAGATGTGCGTGTGATATGAGGAGTTAGCCAGCTGCTCCGGCCCGGGAGATGAATCTGTTGCAGCAAGCTACACAAACATGATCAAATGACATCAATACTCAACTCTGATTCGTTAGACTTATCATAAACCATAAAAGTCACTATTTGGATCTCTAACTGTCCTCCGTACAGTGGGCTGAGCTCACTGCACACTCCAGTATCTACATGTTGGAATGTCATCTCAGAAGGCTTCATGTGCACACAGTGCCTCTGGATCCAGTGGAAGAGGAATTCATAAGGTGCCCAAAATCAAAGCTTGTCGTTTGTTGTCGGGGGCAAAGAGCTCATGCAGAATTGAAACGAAATAACTTTCTTGTGTGGATCTTTACTGTCCCTGCCTCAAAAATCATCTCTAGATTAGCATAAAGCACAGGTGTGTGAGCGAAGCCATGAGGTCAGCCTGGTCGTATCAAGTTCAAATCTATGGAAGGGGGGGGCGGGGGGATATTAAACAGAAATACTAAAGTCATGCGACCATGTTCCCCAAAGCTGGTGGTATATCTTCTTCCTTTGTGCCATAGAGATCCATTAAAACACACTGGGTGACTGTGCCTTCAGCACCATGAACACACACTGGATTTTATTTTGACTCAAGCCCACAAATACGCACTAGAGCACCAAATGTGGATTAATCCGCCGCTGAAAATAGTCCCCACAAATGCTCTATTTCCTGTTAAAAACAACAGTGACCAGCTGTTGTGGGAAACAATTGAGCCATTTCAAATAAAAAAATGAAACTATACTTTTTTGAGGTGTTTTTAAAGGTTTCCATCTTCAGGAGGAACCAAGGGGCCTGGAGCTGAGAGCCCCAGACGGGGTACAGAAGTCTAAGTATTGACACATGGACGAACACATTGTTGGCTTTGGGTCTTTTAGAAGATTTTAAGACAATTAACACCTGCCTAACACTCCCAGGAATAAAACGGTGGTGGGGAAATACGGAATCGGAATTTGTATTTTATTGCATTGGTCTAAAACACATATAATGCATTGAATTTAAAAATTCTGGGATCAGCCAATAAAATGCTCCCCATGTGTAGAACAACACCAGTTCCTCCCCCAGTCTCCCTGTCTTCTCTGGCAGCTACAGCCCTGGTTGCAATCTACAGTTTGAGTGGGTTCGCTAAAAATGTCAATTACAACAAGGGCTTAAATATTAAAAGAATAAATCAGATTTGTCCTTTTATGACTATCATCCTGCATTTTCTGTTCCCAACAATCTGGACACGATGTCCTGTTGTCTCCATTTAGTCATCCATCCACAGGAAGAAGAATATACCAAACACAAAACTGGCACAAAGATATAATGTGCACCAGCAATTGGTTTTTTCAACAATGTCAGATGTTTGGGGTGGGGGGGGATTTCTCCTATAAATAAAATGTGGTATAATTACGGTGTCCCATCTATTTTGTCTTCTTCTACATACAATATGACATCATTTAAAAACCTGGTGATGTGCTGTTGGAGTTGTAGTAGAAGTCTGTTGGGTCCAGTTGTTACGGTGGTCTGAAGGATGACAGGTGGGGGGGCCTCCAGTTCCCTTACTTGACCTGGTCAGAAGGGCTCGTAGCTCTGGGACTGGACAGCAGCGGCACCGGGGACGTGGCCTCGATCAGGGCGGGGTTCAGGATGATCGGCAGGGACATGGGCGGGACCCCCACCTGCAGGGGGGAGGCCAGGGGCTGCAGGATGAGGGGGGACTGGCTCAGGGGGGAGGGAGCCTGGGTGGGGGATGTCGTTAGCGGCACGGGCAGGGGGGGGATCAAGGGGGGGACTGGAGACGAGCGGTCTGATCCTACAAGACAGAGAAGAGACGTTTTAATACAGTCAGGTATTCCACAGTTAGAGACATGGTTCTATATCATTCATTGTGATTAACGATATTATCAGAGTTTCTGCAGGGTTCTTCAAGTCAAATTGAAGACTTTTTCAGACCTTTTTAAGACCATTATGAATGAAATTTAAGACCTTTGTCACAACATCAACTGAGCCCTAAATTCTGTTTTCTCAAGCCAAGTATCGCTGAACCTGCATTCCCCATAACTGAAGAATAACATCTGTTTAATATCTGTGGTACAATCTGTAAGAGACTCGAGCCAATAACACGAAAGCTGATTGGCTGCAATATAAGTTGCATGCTGGTCTCATTTGTTGTTGTAACACAGCGACCAACCCTGTCTTTAAGTGCTGTTTTAAGAAGATGAATAAATACAGCCTCAGGTCCCCGTCTTATGTCATGGATATGAGACAGTATTTACTGCTGAGGAAGACCGTGAGATTTGTTAGTGTTCTGTATTGTAATATGCAGTGTAAGGAAGTGTGTGATTGCAGTTCTTAAAATATGAGCGTTGACTTCTTCAACCACCCATTTAAGCTCACTGTGAACCTCTCCACTGGCTTACAGAGTCATCTCTGCATGTATCATAGCAACGCTTCATATATGTGGCTTCCCTTCTGAAATGACAGATAGAGATTGGAGTTATTTCCTCTCACGCAGGCGCAGAACGTACATGCTAGGTGGCCGTTGGCTGTAGTCTTTGGGTGGTCGGGTCGGTGTGTCTCCACTTTTGGCTGTTAACTTAGCTCTGCTGTTAACGTTACTGCTAACAAACGTTCTAGAAATAGCACAAAGCAGTAGGGTGAATCACCATTTTTGTTAAACTGTGTTTTCTCCTGTTTTCTTTTGTTTAGGGAGTTCGGTGTAGTAAATGTATTTTGGTTTGTTCCTTTGTTAAATTATGAATTAGACGGAACTTTTGTTTATTATTTTAGCCTTGATTAACCCTGAAGCCAACTGTAATTAACATTTCTCTGGATGTGTAGCAGGAAGCCTGCAGTGTTACCGTTGGCACTGGCTGGTTGGGGCTCCTGGGGGGAAGCTGGCCTGCTGGGGGTCTGTGTCTCTGCAGGGGGGGCTGGGACTGGGAAGGGCAGCTGGACAGGTGGTGGAGACACCTGAGGGGATGAGGGCTGGCCTGCTGAGGGTGGAGGCTGCACAGGTTCTGCTGCAGGACTGGGTACTGGATCTAAAAGCGAAGATGATTCAGGAGAAACATTACATCAAAGCTGTTCAGACCAACATGGTGTTGTCTGGAACATACAGAGGTGTGAAAGCTGAAAGCTCCCGGCTGTGTACCTGGTATGACAGTCTGTTTGAAGAGCTCCTCCCTCAGGTGAGGCAGGAAGCAGACGATTCGTTCCCAGGTGATTTCCCACAGGTCAGAGTATCCTGTCCTGGAGTCAGCGCTGTGGAAGATCCCTGCTGTGTCCATCACCAGCAGCATGTTCTTCAGAGACTCGGGGATTGCCTCCAACTACACAAACAAATGCAGGTAATATATATTTATGTATGTATATAACCGGTATATATAATTATAATATAATGACATATAAAAAATAATTCACAGGCTGCCAAAACCCTTTCAGCCAAGGGGTTTCTCTATACTTTAAAACTCTTTCAGTCTCTGAGATACTTGTGTTTGTGCTCATTCACCGATGTTTGATCAGATATAATGATAGGTGAATGACTGTGTATTCCAACAAAAAGTGAATGAACACACAGAAGTTAGAGAAGAATGTGTCTACACTGATGACAGACTATATCATCGTTAACGATGAGTGTTTAAGGCTGATACCACAAAAGACAAAACACTGGAACATGGAAGTATTCCCATGAACTGCTGCTGCAATACTTATATATACTTCTTTCTGCCATACCTGAATCTATCCTACATCCTGACTACAGTATACACCTGTCCTCTGCACACTCTATATATCCTGACTACAGTATACACCTGTCCTCTGCATACTCTATATATCCTGACTACAGTATACACCTGTCCTCTGCATACTCTATATATCCTGACTACAGTATACACCTGTCCTCTGCACACTCTATATATCCTGACTACAGTATACACCTGTCCTCTGCACACTCTATATATCCTGACTACAGTATACATCTGTCCTCTGCACACTCTATATATCCTGACTACAGTATACACCTGTCCTCTGCATACTCTATATATTCTGACTTTGGCACACCCCTCAACATTTTTGCACATCAGAGAGAGAGAGAGAGAGAGAGAGAGAGAGATAGAGAGAGAGAGAGAGAGAGATAGCGATAGAGATAGAGAGAGAGATAGAGAGATATAGAGAGATAGAAAGATAGAGAGAGAGAGATAGAAAGATAGAGAGATAGAAAGACAGAGAGAGAGATGGAGAGATAGCGATACAGAGAGAGAAAGAGAGAGATAGAGAGAGATAGAGAGAGAGAGAGAGAAAGATATAGAGAGATAGAAAGATAGAGAGATAGAGAGAGAGATAGAGAGAGATATAGAGAGAGCGAGAGATAGAGAGAGAGATATAGAGAGATAGAGAGAGAGAGAGAGAGAGTAAAGTTGACTAAAAAGAGGAATAAAAAAAATCATCTTTTGCAAATTGATCTTAATGCCTTAATTAAAAAAATTAGAAAAATCCAACCTTTAAGGACACCAATTATCTTTGTGAATGAATAATGTATCGTCAATAAATAAATGTTCTTCCTTAAAATACAGGGGGCATCAGTCAGTACACCTCTATGTTAGATTCCCATAGAGGCAGGCAGACTTTTATTTTGAAAGGTCAGTTATTTCATGGATCCAGGATACTATGATCCTGATAAAGATCCCTTGGCCCCCACATCATCACATACCCTTCACCATACCCCCCCCATCATCACATACCCTTCACCATACCCCCCCATCATCACATACCCTTCACCATACCTAGAGACTGGCATGGGGTACTTTCCATAAAATCATCTCTCAATGCAAATCAAACCAGCTATTAGGCTAACTGAAATACAACCATACCAAGGTAACTATTTAGGTAGGTGGGTAGGTAGTGGGGGGGTACGGTTCATGAAAAAACATCTGACCGCTCGATTTGCTTGTCTCTGTTCGGAGCGTGTTTGCGTCTCACGGTTCGTCAGTCCACTGTTAATGGTCACTAACCACTTCCTGCCGTAGTGCCCACTTTATACACTTATGTTAAAACACTTACTGGAAACGACGAGGGGGGTGAGCGTGACGAACGCAACACGTGGCAGCTGATTGGACGAAGGCGTCACGTGGTTCTTGCTGCTCCGACTTTCAAAACAGACTAATGGCGTCTCGTTCTGAATACGATCTCGTATTTTATGAAAATAGTTCACCGAAAAGTGTTTCTGAAAACATTTTAAGCGAGAAATAGGCCATACAGTTGCTGAATCTGTCCGTTTTTTTGATCGACAAAGGTCAGTTTAAAAGATTTTCGTCAGATTTTGAGAGGCGCCGAGCCGACCGCTCCTCAGGTGGAGTGTGGAGTGCTGCAGGTCTATGGAGGATATATTTATTCATAATTCAAATTGAAAGTCCAAAGAGAAAACGAAGCGAGATCAAATTAAAAATAGTATTATTTTACTACGCTACTAGGAAAAATCATGCCATAATTAAATGTGAAATGTAAAAGCTTAAATGGAAATACTTCAATTAAAATCTCAAATAGAAAAAAAGAATTTTTTTTACTTTAGCCTTTCCCTTTTATAATTTTCCTTTTGAATGTTATGTTTTACATTTGACATTTTAAGATTCACCTTTTACATTTTGATTTAACATTAAGCTTTTCATTTAGAAGTGACAGGTGTCAATTTAAATGAGGAGGCGTGGCCCAACGGCTGGTGGGGGGGTCTGAAACCACTTCCAGCTGACGGTGGGGGGGCTGTGAGTATTACTGGCCGACCAGTAAGCAAGCGATCCCGGCCCCCGCCAGCTGGCTGTCACCTAAGACTGGAGCTTCCAAGTCCGACAACATATCGGAGCAAATGTGCAACTGGCCATCCATGTTTGTAAAACTGACCATATTCAGACTGTACACCGTTAATTTCTCGCATAAAACTCTCTCAGAAATGAATTTTGTGGAGAAATAGCAGACGAAAAAAAGATTAAAGATTAAAAGAAAAAATAACAAGAACCGTACAGAACCGAAAACCGTGACCCTAAAACCGTGATATGAACCGACCTGTGGGTTTTGTGAACCGTACCACCCCTAGTTGGTTGGTAGGTAGACTGTATTAATCCCAAACTGGGAAATGACTGTGTTACAGCAGCAAGTTACAGACATAGAATAAGATAACAAAAGATCAAAATAAAACCTACTGAACAAAATACTTAGAATGAAAAGAATGTACATGTATATGCAAGTGTAGAATAAAATGTACAGCCTACATACATAGTATATATAACAAAATAAAATATGTATAATATTAAATATGAAGTAACCAGTGTGCAAGTAGCATAATAGTGCAATATTGTAATGTGTTAGGTAATGAGATAGTTATCTAATATATATAGATTAGCTGTAATCCCATCCCAATACTGCATGTTAGTATTAACCCTATCCTCACCAGTAAGTCACTGGATCCTGCGTGCATGTACTTGTCCATGAAATCCAGAATGGTGAGCCAAAGGGCAGCAAAGGTTGGCAGGGACAGCAGAGGAGAGAGGTGCTGCAGGAAAACCTGAGTGGAAACAATCACACATCAGCCACAGCTGCTGGTAGAACAGATCTACAGTCACACATTCTGACGGGTCACAGATTTTGAGTATCCAGCCAGGTAAAAGGTAGCAGGAGATTTCTTTATATAGGCATAATTGTATTTTAATGTTGTTTTAGAAGTGATTTGTTATAGTTATGGCTGATACTGGGGCAGGACCATCACAGGAAAGAAGGAAATTAGACCAAGAACAACTGAAAGCTAAAAGGGAAAGAGAAAGAGGGTCAGGCTTTCACCAGATGGAGACAATTACGGGATTGTAAATGATTAAAAAACGTCCCGAATTGGCCCTCATTCATTCAATAACTTCATAAAATAACTTTAGAGTTAGATGTGGTTGTAGTCAGTAGCTGACATTAAATGACATCCCTCTTTCATTTAGCGCCTGGTTTTTATTTATATTCAGTCCATGTTTGTGTTGGCCTACTATTATACTATATTACTATATATATATATATATATATATATATATATATATATATATATATATATATATATATATATATAGTATAATATACTATATATATTATACATACTTGTGTAAACCGCCATTGGGTTTAATGAAATGAGCTATATTAATCTGATTTATTATTATGTTGGTTGCTTCAACAATCTCTTAATGCTTTGGCTCGTAACACAGTGACAGTGATAGCTGTTTAGCTCATGAGACATCCAAAGTAGGCTAAGTTACCGTAGCAACACTTGAAATGCAACGATGCATCTGTAACATATTCTCTTATTGTAAATGAATGATTTTCTGTCTGAGCAAAACATTCATCACGACTACATGATCCCCCCGTAACACTAACTCCGTCATCTCCAGTGGGTTATACAGCACCGTAAAGAAAAGAGCTTCATGACAGCAGGTGTGGTAAAAACACTACCACTTTAGTCCAAAGGGGCCGCTAGACTAGGAGGAGTGTGTGTGTGTGTGTGTGTGTGTGTGTGTGTGTGTGTGTGTGTGTGTGTGTGTGTGTGTGTGTGTGTGTGTGTGTGTTCATCTTGGCCGCTCTCTCTTCAGACACAACTGAATGTCTGGAACTAGTAGGCCTACTTACTTCGTAAAAA
Source organism: Sander vitreus (assembly GCF_031162955.1). Classification (NCBI taxonomy): domain Eukaryota; kingdom Metazoa; phylum Chordata; class Actinopteri; order Perciformes; family Percidae; genus Sander; species Sander vitreus. The sequence continues at coordinate 1,028,474 of NC_135871.1, read as the reverse complement.
AACAATCCCTAAACAGCAGTGAGACAAGGCTATTTCTAGATAAATAAAGCCAGCTTGATGTTTCTTTATTTAAAAATCAGGGGAACTGAAGCTCCATGAGAGGGAGCGGGAAATGAAAATGGTTGGCATTTCAAATAGCAGATCATTAATCAGAATCAGATCATTTACGTCATTTAAAAAATGTCTTCTATATTGTTTATAATAGATTATAAGTGTGTTTTCTTGAGTAGCTCGCGGAAAGAATGGACAAGAGGCTGAAACGATTACTACGGAATGGGAGCTGTATGAACAGCATTTAGACACCACCACTTACTATCATTGACCATACATGGTCTAGGTTTCCACCTAGTCTTGTTGGGTGTTCAATAGCTACATACGCAACATCATACAACACAGTAAAGCAAATGAGCCCTTTCTGTGGTCCGGGTTTAACGTTTTGGTCATTGTTCCAATTGGCTACGATAAAGTTTTGTTTTCCATCTTTATTGCTAAGATATAAGATTTCAATGGGGCATATTGCAGTACAAGGACTGACTTGAAAAATGTCTTGGTATACTATTAGACTTAGTTATATTATATTGTATATAATTAATATTCATAATACTATTTGTATTATTGTTAAAAGATATTGGCCAAACTGCTTATTGTAAATGTTCATCAGATTTAGAGTGCAGCAGTGCTGCTGTGGCTTACAGTCTGAAAGGCCCTCGATGCTGAGTTTTGTTTTGTTATTTTAGATTTTTGCAATTTAAAATAGCCGTTATAATTTGCTCTTAAATTAAATGTAAAAAGTCTCTCGTCTCCTCTTCCGTCCAGTTATATCTGTCTTTGTTGACACCCGCCATGTCTGCAAAGAAAGCAGAATACCTAATCTAAAACTTCTTCTTCGTTTTATGGCCAGGTGCAACCATAAAATGACCTAAAACGTAATCGCAATTCATTATTTATTCAGCCAATAACGTATCCATCAGTGTTTATCGCATAAGCCGTTTACCGATTAAGAGAAAATCCGATGAGATCAAACATACAAACTTTGTGTCGATATTCATGAAATTCGATCAAATTGTATTCTTTCCACGAGGCTAGAGACAGACATCCAAATCATCTGCTCATGTGAAAGCATGTGCTGCTTGTTGTTAGGGTGTGCTGCAGTGTGTGTTGCTTTGAACCTTTGAGAGGAGTGTGCAGGCTCTCATCCTGGTCTCCTCCATACCGCCCACATCTGCTGGGCTGATGTTGTCAAGCAGCTTAGTCAGCAGGGGGAAAAGCACCTGCACGCACGCATGCACACACAAACACACACAGACACACACACAAAATCAGGAGTGCAAATGAACTGGGACTGCAGAAGGGACTGCAGAAGATTAAATGAGTTGGTTTATAATAGCCAATGTCAGGTCTGTATAATATAATAAGCAGATAAGAGGATTTAATGTAGCTTCTTTCTTACCTTATTGAAGCAGGACTCCCACTCAGTTGCATCGAGTGTCTGCAGATCATGGACCAGCAGTGCCCTCTGGAGGTAGGTGAGGGCCTGCATACGAACCTGTCGCCTGGCATCACAGCACAGCCAAGCAATGCCTGAGGTGGGCAACCATATAACACACATGAGCCATAGTGGAGTTCAAACTGACCTACAGCTACAGCAGTTATTCAACCTGGGATGAACTCAACCTGCCAAATAAGCATGTTATTCTCCACCTTTTATCAATCTCTCTCGGTCTCTTCAAAATCACTTTAAGAACTTCTTTGTCCCCCTGTCCATCAAAGCCCTGAACGGCAAGACAGCCAGAGCCTAACAATAAGTCCTGACACTGCTGTTTTTATCTTAAACACACACACACAGTTACATTTTTTACTTTTTTATCATGACTTTATGTTGAGGCTGCTTACCCTTACTGCACATATCATGTACACTATTATGATGACTACTATGTGTTGTACAATGGGCAGTCTGCAATTTTGTTGGCTAGTGGCAGTTGATGCATGCAACATTAGTATGTCCATGCGGAGTGATAACAGTCTGTGTATTGTATGTATGAATGTATATTAGTGATAGAGCGATTTTATAGGCCGGCCGATATATCGGGCCGATATGCGGCTGCTGCGTTCGCCGATAGTTTTTTCCCGGCATTATTTATAGACAGGATCCACAGGCAGCTCTGTGTTGCTGGAGACGCTGCAGTTCACGTGCAGACCATGCACTGCCCCTCCCCCACTAAAATTACAAATTACAAATCAAGCACTTTATTTCAATGGTTACTTTTCAGGTTTATTGTTTTCTTAAATTATTTAAATGTGTTGACAAAGGACATGTTGTAATGAGCTGATTATATCTGTCTTATAATATGTCAGCAAGCAATGCATCATCAAGGCTGTGTTGTAGATGTTGATGAAAGCCTTTCACCCTTGCACAGTTAACCATATGCAGTGCACCCATCCATATGATGCACATTGCACATATAATTTGGGTGATATGAATGTAAGATGATTGCAGAAGTGACACTGATCTGTGTTTTTGTTTATTATTTTTAAAGAAATAGCAGAGCAGATTCCCAAAACAAATCCAGCGTGGCAGGGTTTACATGTTTATGATGTAAATTGAGGGAAGCAAAAGCAGTATCGGCTCCAAATATCGGCTCAAGAAAATCGGCAGACCGTATCGGTCATCAGCTAAGGCTGATGGGGAAAAAAAATCGGTATCGGCACTAAAAAAAAATCTATATCGGTCGATCCCTAATGTATATTGTGTTGAATTTAATAAACAGCCGATACAGTTCCTTCTGGACAATAACATCTTTCTTATCTTATCAGAGATATGGATATTCAAGCTCCAAGCATATTTTATTAGCACATAGACACATTGGGGTGTTACTGGCAAGAGCAACATCAAGTACATTAACATTTTATTTTATCATCAACATGATCCCCCGAGGTTTCATAAATGCCAATTCTAAATAAATAATGATATATAAAGTCTGGTATACAGCTTCTAAAGTAACAACACATTGATGTTGAGAAATGCCAAAGAAATGTTAAGGTAAGTAAGAAACTATCAATTAATCATCAATCAATTCATTTTGTCACATGAAATCATACGAGGTGCAATTCCAGTGAAATGTTTCTCCATAAGCTCCTTTAACTTGTGCATAATTCATCATAAAGCAGAAAACGTTTTAAAAGACAAACTACGTAGCTTGTCAACGCGAGAGCACTAACACGTTTATTTTTGAATGACAACATATCTTTCTTTCATTTCAAAATGTTTTTAATGGTTTCAAAACAATATCCTGACTAAACTTTGACATCCTCTGATCTTAACTACTAGTCAAAACAATTCATCATTTCTGATTTTTTTTTTAACTCAGAAATTAGGTAGAATTTCATATAAAAGGGGGTTTGTTGACCATACATTCCAAGAAAAGGTGGAAAACTCATGGTAACAAGTTGGTGTTAGTGTTGCATTTAAGTGAGAAAAACTTTTTTTAAAGCGTCAAAAGCATTTGAAAGTGTTGATTTTCAATTTTGACCCGGGAGGACAACAAGTTCATAGACGATGGGAAGACAACACAAAGGTTAAAAGCTTCATTAAGGTACTATTTACAAGAACCTTTCTAGTGGGCTGCCTGAGCTGGTCTATCTGGTGTATATTGTGATATTTGGACCTACCTTGCAGCAGTGGGCACCAGCAGCTGGTCCACAGAGTCTGGGAGTCGGCCTCGATCTTCCTCCCTGCAGCCTCCCGGTGGCGCTGCTCCTCTGCCCAGGAGCTGTAGATGCTGGCAGCCCGCGTGTGCAGAGTGTGCATCAGGTCTAACAGCTGGAGACACACACGCACGCACGCACACACGCGTTGTTAACAATCACACACTGTATGGCTTCACTATCTAGAGTAGAAATCTAAAATGTGGGAGGATGGCACAGTCAAGTGAAGCCAAGTGAATACTGGGTCAAGATGGAGACAATTACTGAAGTCATATTAGATCCAATCAGGTAACAGGCATTATGCTGTATATGATAGACATTCAATTATAGAGCTGTAACTTTTGATTTCTTTAAGGTATTAACTCTCAATCAATGAAGTTTGCAAACTATATGGATCAAATTGTAAAAAGATGCTGAATTCCGGATCACTCTTTAATGTCATTACAATTTCTATTAAAGACTGAGGCTCATTAATATGCAGCCCTTCAGGTGAGTCACTAATAACTTAAGATTTTTTGTTTAAACAGTTGGAAACTCTGGATAATAGCGGCAACAGAATAAAAATACACTTATAACTAATCTATAACTATAAAGAGAGGAATCTGTGTGTGTGTGTGTGTGTGTGTGTGTGTCATTTGAATAACTCGAGAACTGTTCATCGGGTGGGCAGTGTTAAATTTGGATCAATTTAGCCACATGGTGGTGCTATGATAATGAACTTTTCATTTAGGCCTGTAACTTATGAACCTTAAGTCTCAGGAACAAACCTGTTTTCCTGGATTCTGTGGGTCCAGACGTATCTATCCATGTAAGCCACCACCTATTTGCATCTAGACTGATTTCCCTCTATTTTGAATTGTGTCCAAATCAGTTTTTTTGCTACTCATCATTCAAATGTTAAGCAATCATTACCACATGTGACACAGAACATCTCTGGACCAAGCCAGAAAAGGTTTTTAATATTCCATACAGTTGTGCTATGGCTGGCCGTGGTCTCAAAGTTTGCTCAATTGCAACCACATTTGGTGGACGTGTAGATATGATGTCTGAGTGGCCATGACTAATACGGTGCCATTTGGCCAATAGGTAGCGCTGTAGCAGCATCATCTAACTAATAAGCTAGGTAGCTCTGTCTGTCTGTGTATGCATGCATGTACAACTGTCCTTATCATATGTCCCTAGCATATCTCAAGAAATGTTCATCCAATCGACTTCACACTTGGCAGGTGTATTGCTGAGGACTCAATGGAGTGCTGTGTCGAAGTCGACTGAATGAGCAGTTCTGAAAAACGCTGCAAGCTGCACTTCTGGGGGGCAAGCAAACTGACCGCTCAGAACAGACACGCCCCCTGACAATGCTGCCTTTGTTCCACATGACTGCTGTGGGGAAAGCTTCACTATGCAACATTTTCATATTGGTCAGAATATACAGCCACACCTGCACTCAATGTCCATGTGAGAGACAAAGCCATGGTTTCCCACAATCCCCTTATCCTAAAGCACTGTTTACCCAGCCACTGAACAGACAGCTAGAGGGGGTATGTGACTTGCTGCACTCAAATCAACAGAAGCTAGAAGGGTCAAGAGTGCTGTTGTACTTACGTCCTGACTAACCTGTAATGACACCGTGTGGTAGCTGGCCGGGACACCCTCGTCCTCCTCCTCGTCGCTGTGGGAACGTGACGGACGCTGGCTGGACGCCCTGCCGCCACCTCGCCTCGGGCCACCTCCCCCCTCCTTGTCCCTTCCCCCGGCCTTCTTTCTCATCCGGGACTTTGAGGAGTCATACTTGTGGCTCTTCTTCTTATCGTGGTTGCGGTAACCTGAGGAAGCAAATTATTAAAGAAGAAAAAATGTATCTTATTTAGGATCTAAAACTATAGGTAGGTTTTTCATTGCCCACTTGAGGGGTGAAGACTGACCAATGAATGTGCATTGAGCACTAGAACTATGGTAATGACTGACTGTTCAAGATCAAACACAATTTGAGAATTTACATTTGTTTACATTTACATTTTTTCTAGTGCTCCAAAAGTACATCACAGTGTCTCTTTTGATGTTCATGTTCCCAAAGATGTGTTGACTGAGTTAAGGTCTGTTGATTTGACATACAGTCAGTAGTCTTTTAGTCTTGAGTTTCTCTTTCTCAGTTCTTCAACAGCACAGCCTACCTATGAAATCATCTAGGAACTCACACTGGTTCTAGATGTATGTTGGTGTAAAGTTGGGTTCCATGGAGTTTTCATGGTGCTGTTTGATAGTTCATGTTAATAGTAGGCGACTAAACTCACCAGAAAAAAAACAGCACTTGTTTTTTCAAATGCCTAAAATGACTTGTGTATTGTAAATTACATTTAACTGACAAGGTCCATCCTAAACTGTGTGACTTATGACAGTTCTATCAGAAGCAAAGGTGAAAGTATTGAGAGGAGGTTGTTAAAAAATCTCTTGAGGAGGCGGCCGAAGTGGTTGAGTCAACAAAGCACGTGACTTTGGCACTGGGGTGTCCTACCAACAGTCGACATGGCTTCCGCTTAACTGAGACTACAATTGTTTCCTAAATGTAACAAAGTAGGTTTAGTTGAAATGATCCAAACCTTAACCATAGTGATGGCAGGTCAGAAATCATTTTTGTAACAATCATGGGAGACGATGAAAAACAATGTTGTAGTTAGTTGGGAGGACTTGTTGAATAGCAGTGAAGGAGGAGACAGATGTTTGTTCACCTGGGAATCAATGCCCTGTTGTCCATGGTTCTGGTGTAAATGGGTGTAATTTGAGGGAAAAATAAGAAAAGCAGCATGTATTTGGTATCCCATAACTGTTTGGAGAATTCTGAAAATGCACAACACTCAAGTCCAAATTGTGGGCAGCTCCCATAATATAAAGACCAGAAGAGTGCAGTTAAGCTTTGGCCATGTACGGGCCACCGTAGATAGCGCGCATGCTACGAACATGTGGAGACGTTTATGCTCAACGCAGTGTTCGTTGCAGTATTGTCCGAAACAGGAGGCGTACTAACAAAATAATCTGTGAATAAGCAGGAAGTAGTAGAGAAGAAGAAGAGAGCGGAAGTAAAGGAAAGCAGGCTATTGGACAAAGATCTCTCTCATATTTTTCCACACTCTCCAGCAAAAATGTTTCTTCTTTTCCCAGTGTGGTGTCTCCCTCTGACCACATATTTACAGTAAGGCTGTCTGACTCTCTGTGTTCTGTACATACAGAATCATACAGATGTTTGTAGAGGCGAGCCTGCTCGGCCACTCTTCCCAGCTGACCGCGTTGAACTGAAAGCGCAGTGCGCACTGACTGGAACTTTCCACTGGATGCGTAACCGCTGCGGATCCGCTCTGGAACGGCGTAGGAGTCATTAGGTTTCCATTAAAGTCAGTGTGTGTATTTCCACTGACTGCAGAACGGCTGCGTTCCGACTGCGTCCCAGCTCCGGTGGTCCCAGCCCTCCGGAGCAGATACGCAGAGCTTCTATTTTTGCCGGACGCCGGAGAGCTCCGCAGCAATTCAGCACAGGGCAGATGCGGGACAGGAAGTCGAGCACAGAAACAAAATAAAAATCCGGTTAATTTTCAAAACAAAATACAGCATGCTCATGGCAGATCATATTTCCCTGTACTACACCTTGAAAACACAGCACAGAGCTGTTCCCCCTCTACTCCTCTGGATGGAAACTAACTGTTGTTGGTTTTGTGGTTCTATTCTACGTGAATTCGCGAGATCTCGTGGGTCCTCGTGACTACAGCTGTCAGTCATGGCCGCAGCCGTGCCGCAACAAATCCGGACCTGGTGGGTATTGACGGACGGCGGAGCACAGAGCCGTTCCGCAGCGGAGCCGGTCCGCAGACGTTCCGCATCCAGTGGAAATCCGAAGTGAGTTACAAAAATTCAGAGGTGCACAGCTATGCGCCACGACAACTTGCGGAGCCTTCGCGCTGGAAACGACAGCCGTGGTGACGTCATTTTATGGCTCTCGCCCTTGGCTACCATAAACCTAGCTTCATACTCCTAGATGGTCTTGAGGATGTGATGCAGAGTACAGTTGCTGAACTTGCCTGGATAAAATACACTATAGCACGTTTACGTATAGCAATCTGTATCATAAGCCTATAGAAACCCTATGATCGACCTGCCTACAGTGCTGTGCCAGTCCTCCTACATCACACTGATGCTGTAGCATCATTGCAAAAACCTGTGAAAAGTTGCGCGCCAAC